>NW_024964983.1:1247-13190 GCF_019238085.1 Lagopus leucura
TGCATCCAGCTTCCCCATGGGGAGGGTCTGGGGGCACTGGAGCAGATCCGGCTCACACTTGCATCCAGCATCGCATGGGGAGGGTCTGGGGTCCTCGGCCAGCAGGAGCAGCCCCCCAACCCCCCATGCCCCCGTTCGCCATCCCTGCTCACCGACACCATCCTCCCCTCGGAGGGCATGAAGGCGGGCCGGTTGCTGAGGCGCAGCTTGGTCTGCAGCGTGTTGAAGTTGATCTCCAGCTGGCACTTCTCCTGCACCTTGGGGGGTTTGTGGACACGCCGGTAATCGCGGAAGTCTTCCAGCTTCTGCTGCATCTCCTGGATGGTTTTCTGGGGGCTGCGGTCCTCCAGCCAAGGGATGGTGCGCCGGATCCACTCCAGGAGCTGCGGGGCGCAGGGTTTGGGGTCGGGGGGCGTCACGGCGGGGAGGCGCTGGGTTTAAGGAGGAAGGGGGGGGGGGGGGCGCCCCCAAGCTTACGTCGGAGGCGAGCTTCTCGTAGTCCTCCATCAGGTGCTCGTTCTCCTGGTTGACCGCCAGCACTTTGCAGATGCGGTTCGCCGCCGTCTCCGCCTGGAGGAGAGGAGCAGGGGGGCCATGGGGACGCGTGGACGCGGCGCCCACCCGCTCGCCCCCCTCCCCGGCGCCCTCCCGGGAGGCTGCCAGCAGGTTCAGCCCTGCGCGTGGCTTCCAGGAGGGGGGTTTTGAAGCGGCCGAGAGCTCAGAGCTTCCCCACGGCCCCGGCTGAGCTCCGCGCGGGGCTCCGGCTCCATCCGTTGGGACGAAGCACCCGGAGCCGTGCCGGCAGCGTTGGGGACGCGGCGTGGAGCCCCCCAGCGGTGCGGAGCCCCGCAGCAGCGTGGCAACTGCAGGCACGGCCTCGCCGCCTCGGATCCCCGCCCAGGCAGGTCGTTACCCATCTCTGAGCACATCCTCATCTTCCTCTGCTCTCCCGTGAAGGCGGCTCTTGGCTGCGCGGGGTTGGGGGGGGGGGGGGGGTGAGGAATGGGCAGGAAGGAAAGGCTGGGGGCCGAGCGCCGGGAGGAGCTGAGAGCCAGAAAGAGGGGAGAGGGTCTACAGGAGGATGGGGAGAGGAGAAAAGGAGCTCGGGAGTGAATAAATAGGATAGAAGTGAAGGGTGGCACCCGGGGGAGCTGAGGGAGAGGCGCAGGGCTGCATTGAGGAGCGGTGGCACGGAGCTCCGGCACGGGGACGGAGCTGCGCTCCGAGGGTTGGGGGCGCTCCTGGAGCACAGCAGCACCCACCCGGAGCACCGGGGACCTCGGGAGGAGCTGGGGAGGGCTGCCCCCGTGCGTTATTCCTGCTGGGATGCTGAACAGCAGCCAGGGATGCTGCCCAACCCTGCGGCGGGCGCTGCTGCCCCTCAACTTCGGCCCTTGGTTTGCTCTGAGCCACGCAACGCCTTCCACCCTCTGTGCGCGCACTCAGCTCCTCTGATGCACCTCCACCCTCCTGCACTGAGCTCGACCCAGAGCTGCACAGACCTCCTGCCCACCGGGTGAGCCACCGGACACCTGAGAGGCTCATTTGTTTCCCGACGCCGCTAATTAATTAGCTCAGCGTGGTTAATGGCCGCTCCACCCGGGGCTCGGCCGTGCCTGGAGCTGCCCACAGCGGGTCTGGGTGGCACAAGGGTGTAAAACAGGGGAAGCGCGGAGGGAACCTCACTGCAAGGGTGGCAGAGCCCTGAGCAGGCGATGGGCTTCTCTCCAAGCCCAAACAGAGCTGGAAGGGCAGAGCTCCGGGCTGCGAGAACGCAGCAGCAGCCCTGCATTGTGCCAGCAACCCAGCTGGCCCCAGCTTGAGCCTCAACTTTCCATTACAGAAGGCTGAGAGCGGAGAGACGGCCGCTGGGGCCGGATGGTTGAGCGCACGGCTGCATCCCATCCCCAGCAGGGATTCGCTTTGCTCTCTGCTGACCCTACGGAGCTCCATCCGCCGCGTCCCCTGGCCCAGAAGCCGTGCAGCGTTAGCAGCCTCGCGCCCAAGCTGCCCCAGCCAAGCTCACCTTCTGAGCCCCAGAGAAAGCGTGGTAGAAGCAGGAAACGTATGTCATGATGGCTTTCTCATCGGGCCTGAGAGTGCCTACAATATCTGCGCAAAGAGAGAGGGAGGAGAGAGCGTGAAGGAGCAGCGTGGCGACCTGCGAGCCCTCGGCGCATGCAGCGGCACAGAGAAGCACTGGGGGCCCGGACCAGAGCCGGCCGGCGGGTTGCGTTGGCTGCTGCGCTGCCCCGGGTCGCTCGGCCTCGTGCAAAGGGCCGAGGCGGCGTTTCCTTACGGCTCCGCAGCGCCGTCCTGCCCTGCGCTGGGGCCTCGCCAACGCTTGGCATCGCCTTACAGATCACAATGGGAACGCGAGCGAGCCTGAAACCCGTGAGAACGAGCTGAGGTCTGGTTCCCAGTCAGCGAAAGGCAACGGCCAGCTGGAAGAGAAATGCGTGAGCGTGCGGCGCTGCGGCACGACGGAGGCGGCCCGCCAGGTACCTTCTGAGCCCCTGAAAAGGCGTGGTAGAAGCTGGACACGTAAGTCATGATGGCCTTCTCGTCGGGGCGAGCTGTGTTGACAATGTCTGCAAGTGAACAGGGAGGGTTAGCATGAGGGGGAAGCGCCCTGCCAGCCGGAGCCGCTCACCACGCCGGGACCCGGAGCTGCAGCGTGGATCCCGCAGACTTGAGGCAGGCTAAATAAAGGCTCCTGTATGGGCAGAAGGTGATCGCAGAGCCCCGACACACAGCAGCGCCGGCTGCCTGCACGTCCCCTGTGCCTGCGGGAGGGGATCTGCCAGCAGAGCTCCGGCGTTGGCTGAGCAGCTTACCCTCAGCGTCCAGCATCTTGGGGATGTCCAGGTACTTCTCTGCCACCTCAAAGGCGTTGTTCAGGTTGGTCACGGGGTCGTCCTGCACAGGGAGAGCCGTGCTGAAGGGGCACCCGAGAAGCGGCGCGCTGGAGCAGAGGGCACCGCGCTCCTCCGGCTCAGAGCTCAGCATTCAGAAGAGAAAAGCAGAGCAGGGGGCCTCGTGCTGCCCACCGTCCCATTTACCTTCCTGAGCTTGTCGTACTCGATCAGCTCCGGTCTGTGTCTGTGGATCAAGGCGTTGAAGGCCAGACCGTCCTTCCAGCTGCAAGACAGGGTTGCTCTCAGTCCCACCACACGCCACTCGCAGCTCCTTCCCCTCCCAGCCCTGCAGCCACGCAGCGGAGCCCCTCACCTGATGTGGAAGTTCTGCACGTTGACGTTCTTGTAGGGCGCCGTTTTCCTCTGGCACCACAGCAGCAGCCCCTCCTTGGCCGAGGTCTCTGCAAAGGGTTGCCATCAGCCCCTGCGCCGTGCCTTAAAGACAGGCGGGCGACCCGCAGGCCTTTACCTTCCACGGAGATGTCCTGGATGGCAAAGCGGAGGATGATGGTCCAGATCATGCCCAGCGTCATCTTGGCGTTGCCGTCGACGATTTCTGGAGCAGAAAGGGAAGAGCAGAGCTTCAGGGAAGAGCAGAGCTTCAGGGAAGAGCAGAGCTTCAGCCGCGTGCGGATGGAGTCAGAGAACAACGCTTCGTGGGGCGGCGCGGCGGCGACAGCAGGGAGCCCCCAGATGCTGCAGAGCCCAGCGGGGGCCACGGCCGTCCCATGGGGACCCAGGTGGGGTGGGGGTGGGAGCTCAGGGTCCCGGCACGCCGATGGGACACGGCTGCTCTCTTGCACAACACCCGCAGCGCCTGCGGCTGACGCAGGGGCTCAAGGAGGATCTGCTGCACCGCGCCCTCGCAGCACCGGTTGGGACACGCAGCGGTTTCAGGAACAGGGCCGCGCTCCCCACAACAGACATCAAAGCCACAAACCCATGCTCTCCAAACTGGCTGGGTGAGGTGAGCCGCTGCCAGAGGGGCCGTGCGGCACAAACGGCTGCTCGGAGCTCAGCTGTTGGCTTCGGAGCCATGGGGAACAAGAGGCGAGGGCTGCGTGGTGCTGAGCCCCGCTCTGCTCTGCTGGCACAGGACGGACGCAGCTGGGCAGAGCGTGACCCCCATCGAATGGCAGGAATGCTGCTGCCAAACCACGACACCTCCCCTGCTGCTACCAACGCTCGGCGAGGCTCAGAGGGAAGAGCAGGCAGATCGGGAGCCATGCAGAAGAGGAAAACTCCTTGCTTGGACCCAGCCCTCAACAGCAGCTCCTCCACGTCCCCACCTGATGAGCCCCACAGGACACCGAACCCCTTCAGACCATTTCCCTGCAGGAGATGGGCTTTGGGCTGAGCTCAGCACAGGGCAGCACTTCTGGACCTGCGTCCAGCTCTGGAGTGCAAGAAAGACACAGAGCTGTTGGAAAGGGTCCAGAGGAGGGCCACAAAGGTGGTCAGGAACTGCAGCACCTCCACTATGAGGACAGGCTGAGGGAGCTGGGCTCGTTCAGCATGGAGAAGAGAAGCTGGGGGGTGACCTCAGTGCAGCCTGCAGTGCCTAAAGGGAGCCTGCAGACAGGAGGGGAGTCAGCTCTGTGCAAGGGTTGGTAGCAGCAGGACGAGGGGAAATGGTTGGAAGTTGAGGGAGGGCAGATGGAGGTTGGATGTCTGTGCTGTGAGAGCAGTGAGGGGCTGAACAGCTGCCCTGAGAGGCTGTGATGCCCCGTCCATCCCTGGAGGTGTTGGAGGCCAGGTTGGATGGGGCCCTGGGCAGCCTGGGCTGCTGTGAAATGTGGAGGTTGGTGGCCCTGCGTGTGGCAGGGGGTTGGAGCTTCGTGACCCTTGAGGTCCCTTCCAGCCCTGACCGTTCTGTGATTCTCCTGGCACGTCCTGCAGCACCGTGGCTGTGCAACAGCATCCCTGGAACAGCCTCCCCTCACAGCCTTTACCCTCTGAGTGCCAACACAGCACCCGACGCCTGCGCAGCTCTGCCTGCAGCGTTCGCAGCTCTGTGCAGCACCTCCTGCCTGAGTACTGAGCAGAGCCCCTCTCCTTCTCCTCTCCACCTCAGCCTCCTCAGGGCTCTCATCCTTTCCCCACCAGGAGATGCTGCAGGGTGCTACGAGCCCAGCTGTGCCTTCCCCATCACAGGGCAGAGGGGAAAAGCACCTCCTTCACCCGCTGGCCACGCTGTGCGCAATGCACCCCAGGCCCCATCAGACTTCTTGGCCACCAGGC
Organism: Lagopus leucura; assembly: GCF_019238085.1. Classification (NCBI taxonomy): domain Eukaryota; kingdom Metazoa; phylum Chordata; class Aves; order Galliformes; family Phasianidae; genus Lagopus; species Lagopus leucura. Next base: position 6,407 of record NW_024964983.1, read on the forward strand.
AGCGCCTGTGAGCGGCTTGTCCCCCCCCTGCAGCAGGCTTTGGGTGTCCTGGACTCACCCTCAGCTCCTATGGACACCAGCTTGACGCCTTTGCTGGCGATGAAATCGAGTGCTTTGTTCACGTTGTTGATTTTGTGCACCCTCATCTTCCCTCGCTCCGGTTTTGGCAATCGCTCCCCTGGAAGGAAGAAGCAGCAAGGATTACAGCTCTCGTTGAGGGTAAAAGCCACCAAACAGAGAGGAAAGGAGCCGTGGCACAGGACAGCGCTCTTTTTCAGCTGCCTGCGCCCGCTCGAGAAGCAAAACCCCAAGGAGCATCACCTGAGATCACCTCCAGGAGCAGCATCAGCTTCAGGCCGTCGCGGAAATCCTCGTCGATGTTCTCGATCTGCGTGCCGGCCTTCCGCAGGTGGGAGTTGCACCAGGCTGTGAAGGTCTGCAGGGGAGGACGCCCAGATTTAGCCCATAAGGCGGCACTGCCACGGCGCTGCACCGCAGGGACCTCGGCACCTTGGCACCGAGGAACGAACGCTGGCGCCCGGCGGCAAATATTTGCTCCCAGGAGCCGCTGAAGGTCGTGGCGCCGAGCTGAGAGCAGAGCGGACCCCGCGTGCTTCCCCCAGGCTCCATTCCCAGCCCTTCACCCCGCTCCCCGCTGTTTCTTTGCAGCCCGACCCCACGGCAGGAGCCGCTCCTTCCTGCTGCCCGCAGCACCGCCTTCACCCGGCGGCCTGCAGCCTGAGCTCACGGCTTCCTCTCAGGGTGTAAATGCTGAGTGCTGCGGGACGCGGCTGCTCCCCGGCGCAGCCCTCGCTCGAGAGAAATGCAATTAGAGGGCAAAGCTCACGGCGTGCCCGACTCCCACTGCCCAGCAGCCAGCAGGGGCTGAACGGCGCTTTGTTCGGCGCTGAGCTCACGGCCGGGGAATGCTGACAGCTCTTAACGAGCTGCGGGGCTGACGAGGACAGGGGGGAGCGAGGCAGCAGGGCTGGGAGCAGGTTTAGGGCTGTGTGGGATGGGGGGCACCGGCGCTGCTGGGGGTGGCGTGGAAGAGCAAGAGGGAGGGGGCTGCAAAGAGGCCGAAACGGCCCCAAAAAGCAGCGGGGCTGCGGCTCCCCACGCAGCAGGGGAGGCTTGGAGGGCTGAGGGACGAGAGGAGCGTTGGCACAGCAGTGCCGACCCCAACCAGGACGGCGGGGTCACCCGGAGCGGTGCTGCATCCCTGCAGAAGCCCCCCGTTGGTTTCGCAGGCCCCAAAGGAGCGCCGAGCATCCCCAGACGAGCTCCCCAAAGGCGGCTGAGGTCTGCCCTGAGTGCAGATCCCACCTCCTGGCAGCCCTTGGTGACCCTAAAGGCTGCAAGCGAGCCGAGGCTCCCGCCGTCCTTCTGATAACAATTCCTTCCAGATCCATCAGGACGTCTCTGGAACGGAGCGGAGCCGAGCACAGAGTCGCACGGAGGTCGGACGGCCGCTGCCCTCCCCGCTGAGCGCAGCACAATTAGCGCCCGGCCGCCTCGTTACGCAAGCGCCTCATTAAGCCGACGAGGAGCTGGCTGATAATCAGCTCAGGTTTCCCAGCTCCCAGATTGCGGGAGGCTCACGGGGGGACCCTGCCTGGCGTTTGCTCACGGGACTCCGCTGCGCTCCGCTCGTTAGCTAATTACGGATAAGGAGCGATGCTGATCCCAGGGTGGGATTTTCCTGGCATGGAAAGCAGCGCAGCCCCTCTCAGGAGGGCACCGAGCTGAGGTTCAGCGGTCAGCAGTGCTCCAAAGTGTCACCAAAGTGTCACCAAAGTGACAGCCCTCGCTGTAACAGGAAGGTTCAGCCAACAGCAGCAGCGCAGGGATCCCACCCAGCCAGGAGCATCTCCTCCTCCTCCTCCCCCCTGCACAAAGCCCAAGGGCACGGCCGTGGGGCAGAGGGCGCGGTGCTGACAGGCAGAGATGTGGGCAGGGATCTGGGGTTATAAAGGCTGGGCAGTCAGCTTTATGGAGGCTTGGGCTGGAAGCAGGTTTGCTATGGAGGTTTGGGCAGCGACGTGGCTGCAGAAAGACTTGGGTGCCAGCTGATAAAGGCCTGGGCAGGCAGCAGCTCCATGAAGGTTGGGTGCAGGATCCATGAGGGTTGGGTGCAGGATCCACAAGGGTTGGGTGCAGGATCCACAAAGGTTGGATGCAGGATCCATGAGGGTTGGGTGCAGGATCCCAGGGGGTCAGAGGCAGGATCCATGAGGGCTGACTGCAGGATCCATGAGGGTTGGCTGCAGGATCCATGAGGGTTGGATGCAGGATCCATGAGGGTTGGATGCGGGATCCATGAGGGTTGGACAAAGGCTCCATGAGGGTTGGATGCGGGATCCACGAGGGTTGATTGCAGGATCCCAGGGGGTCAGAGGCAGGATCCATGAGGGCTGACTGCAGGATCCACGAGGGCTGGATGCAGGGATCCAGTGACATCAAAGCTCCTCCCGGGAGGTGAGCGCACGGCTGAGCCGCGTCCCCTGGGCGTTCCCGTGCAGAGCAGAGCGGTGCTGCCCGTATAAGGGCAGGAGGCTGCAAACCCAGCAGCCCCACGGCTGCTCTCACAGCCCCACACCCATCGCGTGGCCCTGGGCTGCCTGCTGGGGAAGCAGCGCCAGGCAGGACGGCCCCGAACACAGCAGGGTGGAAAACGGGCGTCAGGAGTGGAATCCCGTCGTGCTGAAATAAGAACGGCCCCAAACGGGGACAAACCCCGAGGTTTTTCCGCTCTGTCTGGCAGGTGGGGCCCAGGATGCTGGGCGCAGGCCGTGCCGGGCGCTGCGTTCTCCATCAGCCCTCCAAGTTGCTGCCAGCCTGCAGGAGCTGCTCCCTGCAGAGCGCGGCCCCGTGCCCACCGGGGGGGTTAAAAATAGCTGCCCGAGAGCAGAAGGTAATTAAAAGCCCGTTAACGGCCTCGCCAGGAGCTCCTTTCCTCAAAAGAGCGAGGAGCTCTTCCAACTGCAATCAATCTCCCGATGCTGCTCGGCACGACGCCGGGCATCGGGGCTGCAGGAGCAGCAGAGCGCGGCGCTGCCGGACTGCAGAGCCTTGTTTGCTGGGTGCTGCAGCCAGCCTTGAACCGCAGGCAGGGAGGTGAGGAGCTCGGCACGGCCTGCCTTGGGATCTTTGGGCACCGAAGCACAGCTGAGCTTGGAGCTGCTTTGCAGCCCTGCGCCGAGCTGAGCTCCGAGCGAAGCCCGCGTGGGGACGGGGCACGGAACGGCCTGCCGAAGGAACAGCAATACGTTCCGAATCACCAAGTTCCTAAAAAAGGATATTCCACATCTGCTGCTGGAATTTCCTTCCCACGGAGGCGCTGCCGAAATGCTTTCCAGGCATTGTATCAAAGCCGCCTTTGTTGGGAGGAAGCGGCGGCCCCGCGGAGCACCTCGAGCTGCAGGGCGGCCCCCCATGGGCCTTCGGAGCTCGCGGGGTGGGGATGAATCCGTGCGGCTCCGTGGGCTCAGACGGCTGGCAGCTCCTCCGTTCAGAACCAGGCTGTTTCAGCACAGTCCGATTTCGGGTCCGACCGATGGCTTTTTCCAATCTGGGCTTTTTTGGGATGAGGAAGCGTGGGGTTGGGGGTGGCACAGGGCTGGGGGGGCTCCTCCCTTGGCAGCGTCACCTGCATTGTCCTCGGCCGGGCAGGAAGTTGGTTACGGCAGGAAACGCTTATCGGCCGCTCTGAGATGTCCTGGAGACCAAACAGCGGCAGAGCGTTCCTCCGCGCCGTCATTAATGACCATTAATTAACGAGCCACCTGACGGCCCGCGATCTGCTCGTGTTGGGGCACAAATGGGAGCGACGGCGGCTTCCCAAAGCGGAGCAGCGGATTCACCATCGCTCCATCGCAGGCCCAACGCGGCAGCGAATCCCAGCTCCGGGCTGCGGCCGCTCGTCTCCGTCCCGTTGTTTTCTGCCCTCCGTTTGGTGCTACTGGGAGGAGGACAAACTGGGAAGCGATGGGCCGAGATTCCCCTCATTCTTTGTCCTTATTAGGCCTGCAGTGCCAGGAGGAGGAGGAGGAAGAGGAGGAGGAGGAGGAGGGTCAGGAGAGGCGGGCAGCTCTGAGCTCACCTGGTGATGCTGTTAGGATATGGGATCCACTGAGCTCACCTGGCCATGCTGTATGGATGTGGGATCCACTGAGCTCACCTGGCCATGCTGTATGGATGTGGGATCCCACAGCTGCCCCCCGGGATCCCGGAGGGCCCCGAATTGATGCTGGCTGTTCTCCAGGCCAGAAACCCAACAGAAACCAGGCGGGTGATAAGAGGCTGAGTCAGGGCAGTGGCGCAGGGCGGACCCGCATTCCTGCCTGGCACACCTTGCACCAGGACGACGAGCTGCACCAAGCTGCTTCCCTGGCGCCGGGCCGTGCGGCACAACGTTTGTGCAGCCAAACGTGAGCTGCTGCTGGAGGCTGCCCCCCGTTTGGGGCACAAAAAACAAGGCAACCCCAGCAGGGAGGCGCTGGGATCGCTTCAGCTCCGTGCCCAGGGCTGAAAATGCACGGGACGGAGCAGCGATGCCGCGGGGATGGGCTGAGGGTGATGGTGTGGTGCAGAAAGCTCTGGGGAGACCTTTCTGCTGCCCCCCGGTCCTGATGGGAGCTGGTGAACAGGAGGACGACGGCCTGGGAGGCCCCTTCCTGCCCGACCGTCTGTTGGATGATCTTTAGGTTCCCCTCCAACCCCAGACGGTGCTTTCTGAAGCACAGCCTCCATCCCCGCTCAGTGCAGAGGCTCAAGGAGCAGCCACAGAACGGCCGGGTTGGGAGGAACCTCTGAGAGCGGAGAAGCGCGGAACGGTTGGGTTGGGAGGGAGCCCAAAGCCCCCCCAGCTCCATCCCCGCTGCAGGCTGGCTGCCCCCACCAGCTGAGGGTCCCAGGGCCCCACGCGTGACCTCAGCCACCTCCAGCCACCAGATTTCCCCAGCAAAGGCCCGAGACGCTTCCAGGAGCCGAGGGCTCACGGCGCTGCGCTCAGACACGGCGAGCTCTCAGGGCCGGATGTTTGGCTTTGGAGGGGAACCAAGAATCCAGGCTGCAGCCGCTGGTGGAGCACGCGATCCCAACTGCCCCCCAGGGCGTGGGGCAGAGCCCCATCGCAGCCGTGCTCCCTGCCCACCCCCAGCCCCTCTGCAGGACCCCCTATGGGCGCCTGTTTACCCATAGGGGGACGTGGGGCAGCCCCACGAGCAGCGCCAGCCTCCTGACTCCAAGCTCAGCTCATCCCTCTCCCAAGGCGCGCTCATTACCGCGCCTCGTTACTGCAGCTCATTAGCGAGCCTCGTTTACCAGCCCCGCTCGCCCAAGGACACCCAATTTGCGCCGCTCCTTTCCCAGTCCCAACATTCGGAAGCTGCCGGAAACACACAGAGTTATTTAGGGCCACATCCTGGCCCCGATCCTCGTCTGCTGCGTGTTTGGGAGCACAGAGGATGCAGCCTGAGTTCTTTAGCCGCATAGCTGGGATTCCAGCGTGGAACCCCGGGGATGGGACACATTCCAGCGGCGGGACGGCCGCGCGGCGCTGCCCCCGTCCCCGCTGAGCACGTGAAAAGCTGCCCGCTCTGCCTTCTTTATAAGGGAAAAGCCTCGGAGCTTCGCATCTCGGCCCAAACCGTGCGACGGGGGGGGGGGGGGGGGGGGAGGAGAGAACAGAAACCCACAAAAAAACAAACAAGTTGGGGCGGATGGCGCGGGGGGGGGGGAGGAGGGGGGGAAGGTCCGACCTCGCAGCCGCGATGCTGCGCTGCCTCTGGGCCGCGTGGGCAACAGAGCTGCGTCCAAACATCACACCTCACCGCTGCGGGATCGGCAGAGAGGAGCCCTGCGGACCCCTGGGCCCATCGCCCTGCAGACACAGCGACGTTTGCAGGGTGGCAGACCCCAAAGCTGCCCCACGGCCGGCCCTCGGACCCCAACGCGGGTCTGTCAGGCTTGCAAGGCGTCGCTCACGGCACCGAAAACAGCACGGAAAGGCTGCTCCAACCCCAGGCCTGCCTCCCCCACAGCCGCTGCCAGGCGTTGAGGGGAGGAGGAGGAGGAGGAGGAGGAGGAGGAGGAGGCCCGGCACACCCTGTGTGCCATTCCACAACGTCACCGCAGCAGCAGCGGGGCACGGAACGCAACATTCCTGAGCCTCCATAGGTGTCGTCCAGGTGCGGCAACACCCCGAATCACAGAACCGTAGGGGTTGGAAGGGATCTCCAGAGATCATCGAGTCCAACCCCCAACACCCAGGCGAGGGCTGCGGGGAGGCAGGCCGGCGGTCCCTGGGCAGGGTTTCACCCCATAGGGCACGGGAACATGGCGGTGCCGCCGAGCTCCCATGTCGGACGCACACACAGCCGGTGTCAGCTCCTCCTCCCCGCCGCCCGACGACTCCTCCACCTCCACGCAGCGCCTTTTGCTCCTGCTGTGCTCCCAGCTCCCTCCCCAGCCGCCCGTAATTAAGGTAATTAAACCAAATAGCAGATGGTCACCTGCTGCCAGCGGACCCCACGGCCCCAAACAGTTACAGGAGAGGGGAACGGGATGGGCAGCGGCGATCCTCACACCGTGCAGCAGCTGAGAGCCTTCCTCCTCCTCCCCCTTCCCCTCCTCCTCCTCCTCCTCTCCCCCAGTGCCCTTTCGTCCCTTTGCATTTCCCCATTCCCGTGCTCAGAGCGGATCTCTGCCCCCATCTCCTCCTCACGCTCAGTTCTGCGCTCCCAAAGGTTTTGGGCTCAGGGGAACGAAGCCCATTCGGACC
>NW_024964984.1:0-1085 GCF_019238085.1 Lagopus leucura
ACGTGGTCTGTCTTTCATGTAATTGCTTGTAATCACGAATCCCTCTCATCAGCTTCTTGTTCTCCAGGGCATGCTTACATCCCAATATCTCCATTGATGAAGGACTTAATTGCTCTGCCTCACTCCTCGAGTGTCATGAAATCTCTTGGCTTTACTTAAAGATTATCTGGAGCTTCTGCCAATGCCACTCTCAGGTCAGTGCCCCGGGCTGTCTGGGATAGGTATAAAAGAGCTGAGCACTTTACAGTCCTCTATCCAGCTTCCTCCACTTGACTCCCTTCAGCTCCTGGGTAAGTGCAGCTCTCTGAGGTTTCTCAGGGCTCTCTCCCTGCCTCTCCATCCATATGAGTCTCCCCTTCCCTTTCCTTACTTTGAGTTCCCTTTGCAGGACTCCTTGACTGTGTGGAAGATGTCCTGCTCCAGCCTGTGTGCCCCTGCCTGCGGTGTGGCCGCCCCGGCCCCACTGGCTAACAGCTGCAATGAGCCCTGCGTGCGCCAGTGCCCCGACTCCACCGTGGTGATCCAACCCCCGGCCACCGTGGTCACCTTCCCAGGGCCCATCCTCAGCTCCTTCCCACAGAGCTCCGTGGTTGGCTCAGCAGGAGTCCCTGCCGTTGGATCGGGCTTGGGTGGCAGCTTTGGACGTAGTGCCGGCTTTGGGGGCTATGGAGGCCTGGGAGGCTATGGAGGCTCTTCTGGCCTTGGAGGCTTTGGGGGCTATGGAGGCTTTGGTAGCTGTGGATATGGTGGCTTCCGTCGAGGCCACAGGTACCTCAGCGGCAGCTGCGGGCCCTGCTAAGCACAGCACTGCATCTGGATAGTGAAAGAGAGCTCTGGAGAAGTCCCAGCACATTCCCACCTGATGCCGTGACGATGGGCTTCCCTTCAGCATCGCTGGATGCAAACCTTGGATACCGCATGCCTGCATGGGGACCACCTCTGTCTGTCTTTGTTCTGCCCGACCTTTGCTTCTGCACCAGCTTACCCGTGATAGCATGGCCCAGCTATGGCTGCCTGCTCCTGTCCTCTGCTCTCTGCAAGACTAGGACAGCCTCGGGCCAGAGGCTGCTCTTCTGCCACCTCCC
>NW_024964985.1:0-1453 GCF_019238085.1 Lagopus leucura
CCTCTGGCTGATCAGGGTGAAAACCCATTGTCTCGCTGCAATTTATAGGAGGGAGATGAGGTTCTTTTAATATCAGTATACCCGGTGTGAGATTAAGAAACAACGGTTCATATGTTGTTCCATCCAGTTTATTACCAAACCTAATCAGGGAGACGGGGAAGGGAAGGAGGGTGATAGAAAAGATGGGAAAGAAGCAGGAGTTGCGTAAAGCGGGGAGAGTCACCAGCAGGATCCAGCAGCGGTCCCGTTGCACAGTGTGTGAAGGTCCTGGGCAGACGCAGCAGAAGACGGGGAGCAGCAGCGTGGTCGGCCTTGGGCAGCAGGCAGGTAGACGAGGAAGGCGAGGAGCCAATTCTTGAAACAGCAACAGCGATCAGGCAGCAGGCTCAGGAGAGCTCGACAGTATGCAGGAATCACCTCAATCTTCCGGAATCCCTCTTCTTCTTCAGGAGTAATCTGCTGCCAGAAATCCTCCGTTCTTCATGAGGAATCTGTTGTCAGAAACCTCTGTTCTTCATGAGGAGTCTGTTGTCAGACAACCCCTGTTCTTCTTGAGGAATCTGTTGTCAGAAACCTCCGTTCTTCACGAGGAGTCAGTATTGTCAGAAAACCCATCCTCATGGTTTTCAGTTCCTCTTTTATCCTCCTTGTTCTCCTGCCTACCTGACAAAGATGGGCCTCAAGCAAGAGTCATTGAGTACCCTCTAAGATGGCCCATCATCCTGAGATAGGTCCACACAAAGGAGCACTTCACAGCTATTTAGCTGCAGTTCATCTCGCTCTCCTCGCCCCTGGCCTTGTCCATCTGCATCCCCCAGACAAAGGATCTCACAACCTTTGCCCAGGACTTGCCTGCACTTGTTCATCTGTGTCCTTCAGACAAAGGATTTCACAATCCTTGCTCAGGACTTGAACAAGTCCATCTGTGTCCCCAGCAAGCTTTGAGACACAGACGTTAACAGAGTAATATCTTACACCCATTTTTGAGAAAAGGGGTGAGGCCACGTGTGACACAGATCCTTGTAGCATTTGTTCTTGTACACTACATACTTCTCCCAGGTCTCCCACGCAGCTGGATGTGAACCCCAAAGGTGCCCAGCCTTGGCCCAGCTGCTGGTACTCAGGCCCCTCTGCACAGATGTGGGTGCACCATGCCACTGGCCCCAGACAAGCCAGTGACTGACCCTGAATTGACCTGCTCTCCCAGTTGACACACACCCAGGGTTCTGGTAGCAGGCCCAGATCTCTGGTCTCCAGCAGCTGTCCCCCAGCACAGCAGTTGGTGTAAACACCCTGGTGTCTATTATCTGGTCCACAGTTGTGGCTGCTGCAGTACCTTGTTTCAAAACTCTTCTGCTTGCCAACTATGCAGAATGGTAGTTGGTGCTGGCGTGTGCTGAGGTACGCACCCATGTGCAGTGTGGGTGTGCTCCAGGCTCCACTTGCTGCCATT
>NW_024964986.1:0-483 GCF_019238085.1 Lagopus leucura
TGGGAATCTATGGGGCAGTTATGGGTCTCTGTGGGTCCCTATGGGTCCCTATGGGTCTCTATGGATCCTTATGGTTCCCTATGGGTCCCTATGGGTGCGTATGGGTCTCTATGGATCCTTGTAGGTCCCTATGGGTCCATATGGGTCTCTGTGGGGCACTATGGATATCTATGGGGCAGTTATGGGTCTCTGTGGGTCCCTGTGGGTTCCTATGGATCTCTATGGATCTCTGTGTCTTTATGGGTCCCTATGGGTCCCTATGAGGTATCTCTATAGGGTCCTTATGGGGTGTCCCTATGGGGCATCCCAATGGGGCATCCCTATGGGGCATCCCTATGTGTCCCTATGGGTCCCTATGAGGCTTTGCTATGGGGTCGCTATGGGGCGTCACTATGGGGCATCCCTATGGGGTATCCCTGTGGGGCATCCCTATGGGGTCCCTATGGGGTCGCTATGGGGCGTCGCTATGGGGCGTCGCTATGG
>NW_024964986.1:493-1083 GCF_019238085.1 Lagopus leucura
GTCCCTATGGGGTCGCTATGGGGCGTCGCTATGGGGCGTCGCTATGGGGCGTCCCTATGGGGTGTCCCTATGGGGCTTCCCTATGGGGCTTCCCTATGGGGTCCCTATTGGGTGTCCCTATGTGATCCCAATGGGGCATCCTTATGGGGCATCCCTATGGGGCGTCCCTATGGTGCCCCTATGTGTCCCTATGGGGTGTCCTTATGGGGCTTTGCTATGGGGTCGCTATGGGGCATCCCTATAGGGTCCCTGTGGCGTCCCTATGGGGCGTCCCTGTGGCGTCCCTATGGGGCATCCCTATGGGGTCCCTGTGGGTTGTCCCTATGGGGTGTCCCTATGGTGTCCCTTTGGGTCCTTATGGTGTTCCTATGGAGCATCCCTATGTGGTGTCCCTATGGTGTCCCTATGGGGTCCCTATGGGGCATCCCTATGTGGCGTCCCTATGGTGTCCCTATGGGGTCCCTATGGGGCATCCCTATGGGGCGTCCCTATGAGGCATCCCTATGGGTCCCTATGGGGCTTTGCTATGGGGTCGCTATGGGTCGTCGCTATGGGGTGTCGCTATGGGGTGTCCCTATGTGTCCCTATGG
>NW_024964987.1:0-2398 GCF_019238085.1 Lagopus leucura
TGCAAGGCACATGGGAAGCACAAGAGGAGTAGCCTCCTGCTCCTCTTCCATCTCCTGCCCTCCCCTGCAAAGCCCTGCTCACCGGGTTGATGGTCTGCAAGTGGTTTCCACGCCCATTTGCATCTCATTCTGACAGTAACACCACATTCACAAACACACTGCAAGCAGGCGCTCTGCTGTGCTGCCAGAATTACATAGAGCTCAGTAGTCAGCAAAGCAGTGCAAAGGCTTTGGGGTACAACAGGGCTATCTTGGGGAGATACCAGGGACCACTAACAGCAAGAAAGGCTACATTTTGGGGCTGACTTATCTGTTTTTATAGGACACGAACACCAGTTCTTCCAACTGAGACCAGGCCCTTGGGATCCCGTGTTGACAATGGTGTAGGGCTTCCATCTGCAACGTAGATGGGAAGCAAAGGAGGAGCAGCCTCCTGCTTTTTTTCCATGTGATGCCCTCCCCTGCACAGCCCTGCTCACCGGCATGCTGGTCTGCAAGTGGTTTCCATGGCCATTTGCATCTCATTCTGACAGCAACGCCACATTCACAAGCACACTGCAAGTCAGTACAGTGGTGCCAGAACCTGCTGAGAGATCAGCAGTCAGCAAAGCAGTGCAAAGGATTTGGGGTACAAAAGGAGGATTCTGGGGAGATTCCAGGATCCTGCAACAGCATGACAGGCTGCATTTTGGGGCTGACTTAACATTTTTTGTAGGACACCAACACCAGTTCTTCCAACTGAGATCAGGCACTTCGGATCCCTTGTTGCCACTGGTGTTGGGCATCCATCTGCAAGGCAGATGGGAAGCACAGGAGGAGCAGCCTCCTGCTATTCGTCCATATTCTGCCCTCCCCTGCACAGCCCTGCTCACCGGGTTGCTGGTCTGCAAATGGATTCCAAGGCCATTTGCATCTCATTCTGACAGTAACACCACATTCACAAGCACACTGCAAGCAGGCGGGGTGCTGTGCTGCCAGAACCTGCAGAGAGGTCAGGAGTCAGCAAAGCAGTGCAAAGGCTTTGGGGTACAACAGGGCTATCTTGGGGAGATTCCAGGGACCTGCAGCAGCAAGACAGGCTGCATATTGTGGCGGACTTATCCTTTTTTGTAGGACATCAACACCAGTTCTTACAACAGAGCTCAGGCCCTTCGGACCCCATGTTGGCATTGGTGATGGGCTTCCAACTGCAAGGCACATGGGAAGCACAGGAGGAGCAGCCTCCTACTCCTCTACCCCGCACTGCCCTCCCCTGCACAGCCCTGCTCACCGGGTTGCTGGTCTGCAAGTGGTTTCCATGGCCATTTGGATCTCATTCTGACAGCAACGCCACATTCACAAGCACACTGCAAGCCAGTACAGTGGTGCCAGAACCTGCTGAGAGGTCAGGAGTCAGCAAAGCAGTGCAAAGGCTTTGGGGTACAACAGGGCTATCTTGGGGAGATACCAGAGTCCTGTAGCAGCAAGACAGACTGCATTCTGGGGCTGACTTATCTTTTTTTGTAGGACATTACACAAGTACTTACAACAGAGCTCAGGCCTTTCGGATCCCATGTTGGCACTGGTGTTGGGCTTCCATCTTCAAGACAGATGGGAAACACAGGAAGAGCAGCCTCCTGCTATTCTTCCCCACGCTGCCCTCCCCTGCACAGCCCTCCTAACCAGGTTGCTGGTCTGCAAGTGGTTTCCATGGACATTTGCATCTCATTCTGACAGCAACGCCACTTTCACAATCACACTGCAAGCCAGTACTGTGGTGCCAGAAACTGCTGAGAGATCAGGAGTCAGCAAAGCAGTACAAAGGCTTTGGAGTACATCAGGGCTATATTGGGGAGATACCAGGGACCGCTAGCAGCAAGAAAGGCTGCATTTTGGGGCTTACTTATCTGTTTTTATAGGACACGAACACTAGTTCTTCCAACTGAGACCAGGCCCTTGGGATCCCCTGTTGACAATGGTGTAGGGCCTTCCATCTGCAAGTTAGATGGGAAGCACAGGAGGAGCAGCCTCCTGCTTTTTTTCCATGTGATGCCCTCCCCTGCACAGCCCTGCTCACCGGGTTGCTGGACTGCAAGTGGATTCCATGGCCATACGGATCTCATTCTGACAGCAACGCCACATTCACAAGCACACTGCAAGCAGGCGGGGTGCTGTGCTGCCAGAACCTGCTGAGAGGTCAGGAGTCAGCAAAGCAGTGCAAAGGCTTTGGGGTACAACAGGGCAATCTTGGGGAGATTCCAGGTTCATGCAGCAGCAAGACAGGCTGCATTCTGGGGATGACTTATCTGTTTTTGTAGGACACAAACACCAGTTCTTCCAACAGAGCTCAGGCTCTTGGGATCCCCTGTTTCCATTGGAGTTGGGCTCCCATCTGCAAGACAGATGGGAAACACAGGAG
>NW_024964988.1:0-1081 GCF_019238085.1 Lagopus leucura
GGGTGTCTGTGGAGTGGGGGTTGTGGGGTCATGGGGTCACCAAGGGGCGTCTGTGGGGTCATGGGGGATCTGTGGGGTGTCTGTGGGGTCATGGGGGATCTGTGGGGTGTGGGTTCTAGATCATGGGGGGATCACGGGTGTCTGTGGGGTGGAGATCATTGGGTCATGGGGTATCTGTGGGGTGGGGGTCATGGGGTCATGGAGGTCACCAAGGGGTGTCTGTTGTGTGGGGGTCGTCATGTTGTGGGGTGTCTGGGGTGGGGGTCATGGAGGTCACCAAGGGGAATCTGAAGGGTCATTGGGTGGTGGGGTGTCTGTGGGGTGGGGGTTATGGGGTCATCAAGGGGTGTCTGTGGAAATACTGGGTCTTGGGGTGTCTGTGGGGTGGGGGTTATGGGGTCATGGGGTCACCAAGGGGCATCTGTGGGGTCGTCATGTTGTGGGGTGTCAGTGGGGTCATGGGGGTCACCAAGGGGTATTTGTGGGGTCATCGGGTGGTGGGGTGTCTGTGGAGTGGGGGTTGTGGGGTCATGGGGTCACCAAGGGGTGTCAGTGGGGTCATGGGCGTCTGTGGGCGCGGGTTCTGGAGTCACAGGGGGTCGCGGTGTGTGTGGGGCAGAGACCATTTGGTGATGGGTATCTGAGGCTCCCCACGCAGTTATGGGGCGCTCGGTGGGGCTGCGCTGTGCCAACATGGCCGCCGTCGCCGCGCAGAGTTCTTCATCGACGGGCTGGGGGTGCTGCACGTGGGCTCCTGCGAGGACGTGGTGGTCGACCACGCATCCAAGCTGGCGCTGCCGTGGCGCAAGTCGGAGGCGGAGCGGCTGTACGCCAGGTTCCGATACCCCGGCAGCCGCGACGACGGCGCGCGCCTCAAGCACGGCCTCTTCTTCTTCAAGAACCGCCTCAAGTGCATGCGGGGCAACTAGCGGCCAGCGCGGCCGGGGCGCCACGGAGCTTTGGGTCCTTTGGGCCCTTGGGAACTTTGGGTCCTTTGGGTCCTTTGGGCCCTTGGGAACTTTGGGTCCTTTGGGTCCTTTGGGCCCTTGGGAACTTTGGGTCCTTTGGGTCCTTTGGGTCC
>NW_024964989.1:0-4064 GCF_019238085.1 Lagopus leucura
CTTGACCCCATTGACCCCATAGACCCCAAAGCCCCCATTCCCCCCCCGCCCCCTCTGCCCGATGACCCCAATGTCCCCCTTGAACCCACTTGGCCCCATTGATCCAAATGTCCCCACTGACCCCACTGATCCCACTGACCCCATTGACCCCGTTGTCCCCATTGTCCCCATTGACCCCATAGATCTCAGTTGACCCCATTGTCCCCACTGACCCCATAGATCCCAACTGACCCCATTGACCCCATTGTCCCCATTGTCCCATTGACCCCATAGATTCCAATTGACTCCATTGGCCCCATTGGCATCATTGACCCCACTGACCACATTGGCCCCACAGATCCCAACTGACCCTATAGATCCCAAAAGACCCCATTGATCCCCATTGTCCCCATTGACACCATTGGCCCCATTGACCCCACTGACCCCATTGACCCCATTGATCCCAATGGACCCCATGGACCCCATGGACCCCATTGACCCCATTGACCTCGTTGACCCCGCTGTGACCCCATTGGCCCCATAGATCCCAATTGACCCCATTGACTCCACTGCCCCTATTGACCCCAATATCCCCATTGAACCCACTTGGCCCCATTGATCCAAATGTCCCCACTGACCCCACTGACCCCACTGACCCCATTGACCCCATTGGCCCCACAGATCCCAACTGACCCTATAGATCCCAAAAGACCCCACTGATCCCCATTGACACCATTGACACCATTGACCCCATAGATCCCAACTGACCCCATTGACCCCATTGACCCCATAGATCCCAGTTGACCCCATTGACTCCAATGTCCCCATCGACCCCAAAGACCCCTCTGACCCCATTGACCCCAATGACCCCATTGGACCCCATTGACCCCACGACCCCATTGACCCCACAACCCCATTGACCCCAAACTCCCCTCACCAGGTGACAGAGGTGCAGCCTCTCCATCCCACCCCATAGGAGGAATCCCCCCCCCGGCAGCGCCCGCGCCGCTATGGGGCAGCCTGGGAGGCGATATGGGGCCACCGCCACCCCGTTGCCGTCGACCCCATTGGCAGCGACCCCATAGGCATCGTCCCCGCTGGCGTTGGCCCCACAGCCGTCCTCGCCGGCCCCATAGAGGTGCTTGAGGTCATTGGGGTCCAATGGGGTTGGGGACATGGAGGCCCTGGGGGGGGAGAGGGAGAAAGAGGAGGTGATGCCATGGTGGGACCCACAGAGACCCATAGAGACCCATAGGGACCCATAGAGACCCATAGAGACCCATAGGGACCCATAGGGACCCATAGGGACCTATAGAGACACATAGCGACCCATAGAGACCCATAGGGACACACAGAGACCCATAGGGACCCCATAGAGACCCCATAGAGACCCATAGAGACCCAATAGAGACCCCATAGAGACCCATAGAGACCCATAGGGACCCATAGAGACCCATAGGGACCCCATAGAGACCCATAGAGCCCCATAGACCCCATAGAGACCCATAGAGCCCCATAGAGACCCATAGAAACCCCATAGCGACCCCCCCGCTCCCCACACAGACCCCATAACCCCATTACCGCAGGGGTCGCGGCGGTGACCCCTCGCCCCATAGTGACCCCATAGAGACACATAGAGACACATAGAGACCCATAGAGACCCATAGAGCCCTATAGAGATCCCACAGAGACCCATAAGAACCCATAGAGACCCACAGGACCCCATAGAGACCCCATAGAGACCCACAGAGACCATAGAGACCCATGGAGACCCATAGAAACCCCATAGAAACCCCATAGAGACCCATAGAGACCCATAGAGACCCCAGAGACCCCAGAGACCCATAGAGACTCATAGACCACATAGAGACCCATAGAGCCCCATAGTGACCCCACAGCGACCCCATAGAAACACCATAGGAACCCCATAGAGACCCATAGAGACCTATAGAGACCCCATAGGAACCCCATAGAAACCTCATAGAAACCCCAGAGACCCCACAGAGACCTATAGTGACCCCAGAGACTCATAGAAACCCATAGAGACCCATAGAGGCCCACAGAGACCCATAGAAACCCCATAGCGATCCCATAGAGACACATAGAGACCCATAGCACCCCATAGAGACCCTATAGCGACCCCCCCGCGCCCCACAAAGACCCCATAACCCCATTACCGCAGGGGTTGCAGCAGTGACCCCTTGCCCCATAGTGTCCCCATAGAGACCCATAGAGACCCCATAGCGACCCCATAGAGAGCCACAGAGACCCACGGAGACCCATAGAGACCTATATAGAGACATAGAGACCCATAGACACCCCATAGGGACCCCATAGAGTGCCATAGAGACCCATAGAGACCCATAGAAGCCCCATAGAGACCCATAAAACCCCATAGAGACCCACAGAGCCCAAAGAGACCCATAGAGACCTCATGCAGACCCATAGAGACCCACAGAGACCAAAAGACCCCATTGAGATTCCATAAAGACCCAAAGATACCCATAGAGCCCCATAGAAACCCCACAGAGACACACAGAGACCCATAGAACCCCCATAGTGACCCCATAGAACCCCATAGAGCCCTATAGAGCCCCAGAGACCCATAGAAACCCGATAGAAACCCGATAGAGACCCATAGATCTCCATAGAGACCCCATAGCGACCCCATAGAGACACATAGAGAGCCACAGCGCCCCCTAGAGACCCCATAGGGACCCATAGAGCCCTATAGAAACCCCATAGAGACCCATAGAGACCCCATAGAGACCCCATAGGGACCCATAGAACTCCATTGCGACCCCATAGAGAACCATAGGGACCCCATGGAGACCGCATACAGACCCATAGAACCCCATAGTGACCCCATAGCGACCCATAAGGACCCATGGAGACCCATAGAAACCACATAGGGACCCCATAGAGAGCCATAGAGACCCCATAGAAACCCCCTAGAGACCCACAGAGACCCATAAAGACCCATAGAAACCCCATAGAGACCAAATGACCCCATTGAGACCCCATAAAGACCCCATAGATACCCATAGAGCCCCATAGAGACCCCATAGCGACCCCATAGAGTCACATAGAGACCCACAGCGCCCCCTAGAGCCCCCATAGCGCCCCCCCCGCGCCCCACACAGACCCCATAGCCCCATTACCGCAGGGGTCGCGGCGGTGCCCCCTCGCCCCATAACCAGAGCTGCCCATCCCCTAAAAGGATGAGGACTGGACCCCCCCGCAGACCCCGACAGAACCCCGCTATGGGGCGAGGAAGTGCGGGGTGGCGGCGCAGGCGGAGTAATCTGTGGGGGGGGTCAAAGGTCACGGAGGTCAAAGGTCACGCAGGCTCTTGGGGGTGGGCGCTGTGGGGTGATTGGGGTTCGGTGTGGGGCCATTGGGGTCAGTGATGATGTGAGGGGTTATTGGGGTCAGTGGGGGCGTTGGGGTCAGTGGGGTCACTGGGGTCACTGGGGTCAGTGGGGTCATTGGGGTCTATGGTGTCATTGGGGTCAATGGGGTCAATGGGTCAATTGGGATCTATGGGGTGATTGGGATCAATGGGGTTAATGGAATCAGTGGGGTCAATGGGGTCATTGGGGTCAATAGGGTCATTGGGGTCAATTGGGATCTATGGGGTCAACGGGGGATCAGTGAGGTTTATGGGGCCAATGGGGATCAATGGGGATCAATTGGGATCTATGGGGCCAGTGGGGTCATTGGGGTGAATGGGATCAATGGGGTCAGTGGGGTCAGTGGGGTCAATGGGGTCAATGGGATGTGTGGGGTCGATGAGGATCAGTAGGGTCAATGGGGTCATTGGGGTCAGTGGGGTCAATGGGTTCAGCGGGGTCAATGGGGTCATTGGGGTCATTGGGGTCATGGGGGTGTAAGGGGTCAATGGGGCCAATGGGGTCGATGAGGATCAGCAGGGTCAATAAGGACTGTGGGGTCATTGGGGTCACTGGGGTCATTAGGGTCAGTGGGATCAATGGGGCCATGTGGGGTCGATGGAGTCATTGGGGTCAGTGGGGTCACTGGGGTCAATGGGGATATGTGGGGTCAATGGGGTCATTGGGGTCAAT
>NW_024964990.1:0-3549 GCF_019238085.1 Lagopus leucura
TACAATGTCCTTTTTGATCACATGAAGGTAATTAACTTATGTGAGATCATTAAAGATTACCTTGACATTGCTGTAATTCTGATCTTTAAATATTCTGATCACAAATTTTTTTTTTTTTAACAGGGTTGATGGGATTTAGGATCTTTCAGGAACTTGTTAAGATATTGGAATGTATAACAAATATGAAACTTTCCTCTCTGTAATCATTGATTGCAGACAGAGTCTTCTTCCCAGAGGTATTATGGTGATCCTCCAGTAGAATTTTTAGAATCAAATGTGTTAAGAGCTTCATCCCTTACTCCATTTAAACTCTTCCAATTCAACTGTCATGCAACAGCAATATGGCAGTTGTTTGCTCCTTCCTTGTCACCAGAGTATCCATATTATATAGAAAGATCCCCAGGATATGGAGGACCTGAGATTGTGCCTTCAAATACGTGTTCTCTATGGCAAGTAATTTTTCAATGCAGTGGCACTTTTTTAAGGACACAAAAGGTTGACTTTTTGAGTAGATGTATCACAGCAAGGGAGAAATATGGATTATTTTTACTACTGCTCTATGAAAGAAGTTATCATATAAGTAGAGTATTTTATCAGTTTTAACTAAACTTGAATTTTTGAGTACATTTTTCCTCAGCCTTCTTTGGGTCCCCAAGGAAGCTGATTTTTATGTCGCTTTGTAACAAAAAATATATTCAGTTGTGAACTGTTCAAAAAAAAAAAAAAGTGCTCTTATGTATGTATTTCTGGCATGTTCAGTAAGGCAAAAATACATTTTCTTGAAGATAAGCTTGAAGGTTAAGTGTAATATTCTTTTTTTATCTGTAGGAGCTCTATGGACTCTAGGAACAGAAGAGAGAATAATCTCCACATGTCTCTGTAGGTGTAAATTATGTACGTTTTCAGGTCAGTCCTGCTACCCCAAAATCTGAAATTTGTAGTTTACTCTATAGAAAGAGTGAAAGAACTTTTTTTTTTTTTAGTGTGTTTTGCTGCTAGTTAATCTAGTAGAAGGGAGACTTGCAGTAATGTACAGAGCAGAAATGTGTGGAGTTCTGTTATATCTAATATAATGTGGCATGCATTAAATTTGCACTAAATGGGAAAACTAAAGGTCTTCATAGCTCTTCCTCAGTTTTGCTCTCTTCCAGTTCCTTCAAATAACCTACTCAATGTCCTCATTGGGAAACTCTAAGTACTAAACTTCTTAGGACAACATCACTCCCCTCAGTAGTTTCCCTGTAAGAACAGTTGAAAAACAGGAACCTCACTTCCAACCTTGAGTGCTTCACCCTGAGAGGTAAAGTCATGCTGGATCCTTTTCTCTAGTGAAATCTCATTTGTAATTCATGTGCTGCAGATGAGACTTACTCATAGCTGGTAACATCAATCCCTTCAAATTATATTGAATTGCCCCCTGTGCTTTTGCCTTCTGCAGATTTGTGACGGTTATTGATGGGAGTAAAACCCAAACACTTCTGCCCAAATGCCCAGCAGGGTATATGTGGAAGCATTGGTCAATGCTTAGCTGTAGCCTCTGCTCAGTGTATCTTATTTTGGTTCTCAGCAGGTCTTGCTCAACAGTGGAATAACTTGCATGGCTAAATGGCTCTAGAGAAGCAAAATGAAGCTTGTGTACCTGTGTCTTTTGGCTTTGTTTCTTTGAATAATTACATTAAGTCATCTTTATGGAATGGTGATGTTTCACTGAGATGACTAAAAGAAATGCTTTCTCTTCACATCTTCACTTGATGACCTTGCCCCCAGAATGATCCTGTTTTCAGGCTATACTTAGAGCCTGCGGACACTAATGGTATTTAGGAAAACAGCTGTGATTCTTTTGAAAATGTATTGCTTAGCGAATGATTAAAAAAAGAAAGACCACCACCACCAAGAGGGAAGTAAGCAAAGCAAAAGGAGTGTTTGTATCCTTCATTTCTTTCTTTTTTTTTTTTTTAAAGTGAATTTTTTTTATGATCAGTGGAAGTTACTCAGTGTCTGCTAATTGGTATTGTGGTAGAAGTAAGAATTCAGACCCAGCTGAAGCTATTGAGAAGGCTCCCACTGAGTTCAGTCAAACCATGAGTTAAAGTATTTCCCCAGAGACAGAAGAGTTGAGGTCCCTGTGAAATGGCTTACTTAATCAAGGTAAGGGATACAAAACGGATACTAAAGAATTTAAATTGCACATCCAGGAGACTTGTATTCATGTTGTTACACGTGGCAATGCAGTTTTTCCAGAGTTGCCTGAGTGTTTAAAAAAATATTTTTTAAATTTCCATTCTGAAACTTTGGTTTATTGGTAAACTTTATTGTAATAATGATAATTAATTCCTACCCCCAATATGGCATACTTCATTTCTGTACCATGTACTGTCAGATCATTGCTAGAAATCTTTTTTCTGAGCAGAATGAAAAACCCAAGGACAGTGTAACAGGAAGGAAATCCTTCCATCTCTCTGCATGAATGAACGGAAGTGTCAGCGTAGATCTGACATTATGCACATGCATAATGTATATGTTTTTCTTCTGATTTTTCTCTTGGTTAAATCTGATTGTGGTGGGAAATTGTTAAAAAAAAAAAGACAACTGGAAATTGCTAATATATGCTGCTGTAAAATGTTTTGAATGTTATTAAATGGATTAGCTATGCCATTAGAGAGAACAGCTGTGTTCTGAAGCAGGAAATAGCTTGATTCTGCTTTCATTTTTGTTTTAAGTCAGTGGAAACTAATGTAAGACTGAAGTCAATGAATCTAATGCGTCTTTCAAAATATCATCTTGCTATGAACTACTCTGAACATCACCAACTTGTGTGCAAAAACTATTAGAACCATATATTGCTGGGATTTCAGAGTAGCTACTTAAACTTTCAGTAGGATTTAGGAGTACAGTTTAGCATTTCATCTGATGTCATAGGCTATGTATTACAGAAGGAAAGGATTATCAATTCTACAGATTTGTAGATCTTCACTTAGTAAAGTAGCTTGCAGTTAGGGGTATGTGTTATGGTGAAAGTACATGAGGTGATGTGGAGAGTAACTTCGTTTTATCATTCATCTATTAATTTTCACTATGGAATGTTCTATGACCAATTGGTTTTTTTGTTTGTTTGGTTTTTTTTTTTTTGTGCTATCAGCAGTACAGTCAGCTCTGATGAATGAAAGCGGCTGCATAAGAAGAAAGGTGCTCATTGTAAAGCTATAATAGACCTCCTTTGAAGAAGAACTAAGGGACAAATTTACTATTTAACTGATGATATGAGTAGTGTATAGGTTGCATTGTCTTTGGATGCCTCACAGGGTCTGTGATCTCTTCATTCTGTCCTACTTTTTATGGCTCAATTCTCACTTAGAGCTGTATTCTTTCATGATGTGGAAGTTACGGACAATGCACAGGCATCTGAATATGGATTAATTGTCAAAGTTTAGTTACTCAGTCTCTGGGATTTCCAAGTAGTTGAGACAGAGGTGAGAGGGGGAAAAGGCATCTCCAGGAAGTGTGTATGGGAACTGCTGAGTCACGGCCTGAACCTCTGATTGATCACCT
>NW_024964991.1:0-3619 GCF_019238085.1 Lagopus leucura
GGGGCGTTGGGGTCTGGAGGGGGTGTGGGGCTGTGTTAGGGGGCATTGGGGTCTATGGGGGGTGTCTGGGGGTCTGTAGGCAATGTATGGGGCTGTATGAGGGGGTAGTGGGGTCTATGGGGGCTGTGAGGATGTATGGGGACAGTGCTATGGGGCAGGGCTGCAGGGCGGTGCCACTATAGGGCAGCACTGTGGGGCTGGGGCTACAGAGCAGGGCTATGGGCAACACTATGAAGCAGTGCTATGGGGCAGCACTATGGGGAAGGCCTATGGGACAGGGCTATGGGGCAGGGCTGTGGGGCAGCACTATGGGGCAGCGCTATGGGGCAGGCCTATAGGGCCCGCTGACACCCAGCCCTCAGCAGCAGCGCTGCCGGGGGAGGGAGGGCAGCGCCATGGAGGCGGTGTGCGGCGACAGCAGCCACGACGGCGGCGACCACGACGGTCCCCAGCTGCACCACCAGCACCTCCACCACCAGCAGCCCCACGGCGGCGGCGACTCGGGGCTCCTCCACGTGGATTTCCCCGAAATCACCAGCGCTCTCCTGGCCAACCTGAACCAGCAGCGCGTGGAAGGGAAGCTGTGCGACATCTCCATCCACGTGCAGGGCCGCGTCTTCCGCGCCCACCGCGCCGTGCTGGCCGCCTCCTCGCCCTACTTCCACGACCAGGTGCTGCTGAAGAACATGACCTCCATCGTCCTCCCCAACGTCATGGACCCCTCCGCCTTCGAGACGGTGCTGGGCTCGGCCTACACGGGCCGCCTGTCCATGGCGCCGGAGGAGATCGTCAACTTCCTGACGGTGGGCAGCGTCCTGCAGATGTGGCACATCGTGGACAAGTGCACCGAGCTGCTCAAGGAGGGCCGCGCCGCCGTGGGGCCGCCGGCGTTGGGGTTGGGGGCGGCAGCAGGGGGGGGGCGGATCGCTGGCGTCCGTGGGGCCGGCGTCCTTGGGGATGGCGCCGGCGTCGTCGTCCGTGGGGCTGGCGGCGCTGGGAACGGGGCCGCTGCCATCCGTGGGGCCGGCGGCGCTGGGAATGGGGCCGGCGTCGTCCTCCGTGGGCCCGGCGTCGTCGTCGCTGCGCTCCCACTCCAGCCGCACCAGCGACGACCAGTCCCCCAGCAGCTCCAATTACTTCAGCCCCCGCCAGACCCCCGAGGAGCCCCCCAGGGCCGCCCTCCCCCCCCGGCCCCGCGACGGCGCGGCCTCCAAGGGCTCCGCCGACGGCCTGGACGCGGAGGAGGAGGAGGACGACGACGAAGAGGAGGCGAGCCGCCGGCCGCTCTACGTGCGGCCCAGCATCGTGCCCCACAAGCAGTGGGTCTACGTCAAGCGCGAGTGGCTGCAGGAGGACCTGGTGCTCACCTGCGAGGAGGACGAAGACCCCCTGCCCCCCCGGCCCCCCAAGACGGAGGAGGACGAAGACGAGCAGGTCGACTTCTGCGAGTCCTCCGAGGATTTCCCGTCTCCCTACGGCGGCCTGGAGGAGCCCCCCGAGCCCCCCGGCCCGGCGCCCCGTCCTCCGCTCGCCGCGGACGCGCAGGGCGGCCCCATCCTGGTGTTCCCCCCTCAGCCCGGCGCAGAGCACGGCGCCGTGCGGCTGACGGCGGCTCCGGACGGCAACAAAATCTTCATGTGCCACTGCGGCAAGGCCTTCTCCCACAAGAGCATGCGCGACCGCCACGTCAACATGCACCTCAACCTGCGGCCCTTCGCCTGCCCCGTGTGCAGCAAGAAGTTCAAGATGAAGCACCACCTGACGGAGCACATGAAGACCCACACCGGCCTCAAGCCCTACCAGTGCGACGTCTGCGCCAAGAAGTTCATGTGGAGGGACAGCTTCGTGCGGCACAAGGCGCACTGCGAGCGCAGGCACCGCGCCGCCGCCATCCACGGCCTGCAGGCGGCCGGCAGGAGGGCGCTGGGGGGGGACTGGGGGGCCGAGGGGCAGAGGGGGGCGGCGGGGGGGGGGCGGGGGGCCCGGGGGGGGGCCTTTGGGAGCCGGCCTGCAGGGGGCTGGGTGGCGCCGGGGGCGTTGGGTGGCGCCTCGGTGCCGTCCTGTGTGGCGCCTCTGGGTGACGTGGGGGACGTCTGGGTCCCATCCCATGTGGGCATCTGGGTGACACTGGGGACATCGGGGTGACACCTCGATCCCATCCTACATGGACCTCTGGGTGACACCTTGATCCCTTCTCATATGGACGTGCGGGTGACATGGGGGACATCAGGGTGACACCTTGATCCCATCCCATATGGGCCTCTGGGTGACACTGGGGACACCTGGGTCCCACCCCATGGCACGTCTGGGTGACTTTGGGGTCACAAGGATCCCATTTAGGACATCCAGATGGCACTGGGGACATGTGGGTGACATTGGGGACACCTGGGTGCCATTGCAGACATCAGGGTGCCACCTCGATCCTTGCCCTGTGGGCCTCTGGGTGACGCTGGGGACCCCTTGGTGGCATCCATGGGGACGCCTGGGCTCCACCCTGTGGGGACACCTGGTGGCCCTGGGGACATCGGGGTCCCACTGCAGGCCCCCGGGTGGCACTGGGGACGTGTGGCTCAGACCCCATCTGACGCCTGGTGACGTCGGGGTCCCCCCCATTGCCCCCCCTTTTTGTGTCCCCGCCGGATCGGACTGCCCCCCCCCCCCCCCCCCCCCCGTGATTCCCGTTGTGATTTTTGGTCTCTTTGTGGTTTTTGGTTTTTTCGGTTGTTTTTTTTAATGGTCGATAAATGTTGAATGGAGGCACGGCGTGGGGGCGTGGCTAACGGAGGGGCGTGGCTTGGCTCCGGGGCTGATGCAAATGTGGAGGCGTGGCTAAGAGGTGGGCGTGGCTACGGAAGTGGGTTTGGTTATGGATGTAGGCGCGTGCAAGGGGCGTGGTTTCGCCGAGTGGGCGTGGCCACAAAGCGCGCTGCTGCGATGTGGGCGTAGCCACGCGGTGGGCGTGGTTATGGGGTGGGAACGGCCGCGGGTGGGACGCCCCGATGTCCCCAAATGTCCCCAGCGCCCACGGTGCCCTCGTGTCCCCTCTGCCCTCCTCGCCCCACACTGGGACAATCCTGCCCCACATGTGACCTTTCTGCCCCACATGTGACATTCCTGCCCCACATGTGACCTTCCTGCCCCACATGTGACCTTCCTGCCCCACATGTGACCTTCCTGCCCCACATGTGACATTCCTGCCCCACACGCGGCCGTTCCGCCCC
Organism: Lagopus leucura; assembly: GCF_019238085.1. NCBI lineage: Eukaryota > Metazoa > Chordata > Aves > Galliformes > Phasianidae > Lagopus > Lagopus leucura. Next base: position 3,222 of record NW_024964991.1, read on the forward strand.
ACACGCGGCCCCTTCCGTCCCATTTGCGGACATTTTCTCCCCACTCCGCTCGGCTCCGTTCCGCGTTTTGGCGGTTGCCGCCCCGCTCCGTTCCGGCGGTTCCGCTCCTCTCCGCCCCGGGTTTTGCCCGCAGCCGCTCCGCTCCGTCCGGTCTGAGTGGGGGGCGGTGGGGGGGGGGAAATGGGGCACTGGGACGGGGAACTGGGAGCAGCGGGAGCCATGGGGCGGGAAGTGGGAGCAGGAACTGGGGGAACTGGGAGCGCTGGGAGCGGTGGGGCAGAACTGGGACGCAATGGGGCAGCACTGCGGCGATAGGGGGCAGAATGGGAGCAATGGGAGCGCTGTGGGGCAGCAGTGGGGTGCTATGGGGCAGAATGGGAGCTCTGTGGGACGGGAAC
>NW_024964992.1:0-3208 GCF_019238085.1 Lagopus leucura
ACCCTTTGGGATACTTTTCTATAAGAGGGCCTTAATTTTTATGCACAATGTATCTCGTGTTATGTGAAAACATGGAGAAAGTAAAGTGTGATATATTTGCGTTATGGTGGATGGAAGTGGCTTTTTGGTATTATTAAAGATTTTTTCATTTTTTAAATTTTAAAGCACAGACATTTAAGCTTCCAGTTTTTATTATCTAAGAATGATTGTCTTCTGTCTTTTACACTGAATAGTAGCCCACCATCTCCTATTTTCATGAAAAATAAGTTTTATTTTCAAAGTTGCTGACAGTTTAATAGTAGACGGAATTTATTAGGTGAAGTTCAGACTGTATTTTCAGTGGTAGAGCTTTGTACTGAACTGTTGAGTTAAAAATCTAGGCAAATGCATTGACTAAAATCTGTCAGAAAAGTACAGACTGGAGCAGCAGGTGATATCCATCCACTAGAACAAAACCTAAATTTACTATTCTTTCCGATGAGACAAAAACAAAACAAGCAAGCAAACAATACCAGTATTTGATTACATACTGAGCAGGGTTGAAGAAGAAAAAATATTTTTTGTTATGGTCATTGAATGCGTGATCTTAGTGAAGAATTAAGTTGCTTGATTTAATTAAAAGCTCAACATTTGTTTACTTACAAGCATCCTGAGTATCCAGATGGACAGATTGCTTAATTGTTCCCCAAGTATATGTTGCTTTTCATTTCTCAAGATTTTGGAAGTGTATTCAAGAAACGTTTATATAGTGGTACTAAGGGACATGGTTTAGTGAGGAAATATTGGTGGTAGGCGGATTGTTGGACTGGATGACCTTGGAGGTCTTTTCCAACCTCAGTTATTCTATGACACCCTATGAATTAAAAACTGCCAAAAATCTTATTTGAGACTTGTGGGAAATGTCACCAATTTATCTGATTATATCCTGAATTAAAACTATTCTGCCTCTTAATTTTTGGCAGAGGAGGTTTTTTAAAGGTTTGAAGCCTAATGGAGTAAAGAGAAATTATGAAAATTAGAATTAAAAAATTTAGTAGTGTTAGAGGAGTATTAGCAATTGTTTTTAAAAACAAGGAAATCAACTTTCTACATACAACTTATATATTTCTGTTACTGCAAATGATCCTTTAGCAAATTAGATATATTCTGTATTAGTTTTCATCTTCCTGTTTGTTTGTTTTGGATTAGTGATACCATTTATGTTACTCTTGTTTTCTGATGAACATGTCCTCTTCCCTGGAAAGAAGCAGGCCTGTTTCTTTCTGAGTGGTTCTCCAGTGAAGGCCAGGTACATCAGTTTTTCTAATGTGTGCGTTGCAGATGCTGTAGTTGCAGGTTATATGTTGGGTTTCATCTGTGGCATTCCTGATATATCTGAATCATTTGATATCCTGTAGCTGAGCTATGAAAGGGCATTATTGACAGCTGTGCAGAAAGGTTCAAAAGGTCCTGCTGGATACCACTAAATTTTTATTAATGCATGACAGGGACCTATTCTTAGGGATGTCCTATGCTGAAAGTACTAGAAGAGCTCCTTTATTTCAGTGGCACAGTGACAAATTGCTGGGAGTGGCTCTTTGAATGCAATATTTATTTAGAGAATTCCGCTTCTTTAAGTGTAAACAAGGAGTTCTTGAGTACAGCAGTGGAAAAAAAAAAAGAAAAAAAAAGTCTAAATTCTTATCCTCCTTTTGTTAAATTTGACATTTCACAGAACTCGCAAAAAGTAAAGCTAGTATTTTCTGAAATACATGCATTCCTTAGGAAGGATGCATGCTGTAGAAAGGCCACAATGGTCATTCTTGTACTAGGAAAATGCTTCAGATTCCTTCTGTCATTCATGTTTTTCAAAACATTTGTAAGATGTTCTATCACAAGTAGTACTATATTAAGGGAGCCTAAACACTGAGTAGTGAAAATGCAGTTGTTTAGAACTGGTGTTCATCACAAGTTCTGTATTGAGTCTGTATTATTCTCCTTGCAAGTAATCAGAACTCCAATATGTATTACTGTGCGTGTTTGAAGGCATGTTCATTCGAAGGCTCTTCACCTAGTCCTGCGTTAATCTTGGTGATGTTTTAGTTTCAATAAATTGTCGGTTTCCTGGCTAGTGTCTCTTTAAGTTATCCCTTGGCTCTAATAAGTTATCCCTTGGCTCTAATGCTCAGAGGTTTACTGTTTTCTTCCCATACCAGTCAATATTATCAGCTGTAAAGGCAAGACTCACCCCTTCCACAGATTTCTCCCTAAATACAGTTGTCAGTGGTATTCAATGTACAGACAAAATTGTGACTCCAATTACAATATCTTGGTGTTGCATACCTTTGAAGCATCCCTGTTGACTTTGCTCATTGGAAAGTTATAAATGGCACTCTGTCCTCAGTGTGCTTTATCTTGGAATATGTAGAAAAATGCAACTTAGCCTGTATCCAAAACCTCCATCAGGTGCACTTTTCCTAGTAGATCTAATACCCCATGACGAAGGGATGGGTACAAACATCTGCTTCATACTTGCATAATATTGCTTTTTTTTTTTTTTCAAATTGTTCAGGCACAGATTACATTTTGGTGCAAAATTATATTAAAATTTTAATATGTATAAACAACTATTGACTTTCATTTACACTATTCTGCTAAATTTTGGGCCAACTGTGAATAAGATGAGAATTATCACCATCATATTTACTGAATCATTCATTCAGGACAATCACTTTTTCACAATTTCAGATATTCCTTACACTGATGTGTTCATGTAGAGTAACTTAAAAATGGAAATAGCAGTTTTTCCTCTAGTATCTATAAGATAAGGCATTTAGTATGTGTAATTTCCTGGATATTTCATATACTGAGATCAGGAGTTAATACGGAAAAATGCTGTGTCATTTTGTGTACTCCATTTTATGTCCTCCAAGTGATTGTTCTTGTACATTTGTACCATAGTATGAGTTAAGTCACAGAGTATAGTTTTTTGTGATATTCTCCAGCACTGTAGCTTAATTATCTTGCTTCAATTGGTTTAATTATTTCTTTGAATTTTTGATCTTCCAACTTATGCTCTTGGGTGCATTTCTTAAGCAAATGAGCAATACATTGTACGTGATTTTGGGGGTGGGTGGGTGAGAGGCTGGTTTTTTTTTTCCTGGGTTGTTTTCTTTTTCTTCTTCTTTTTCTTTTTCTTTTTCTTTTTCTTTTTCTTTTTCTTTTTCTT
>NW_024964993.1:0-2236 GCF_019238085.1 Lagopus leucura
GAGGAAGGACAATTTTCTGCTCATCCAGTGTAGGAAACCCATGGCTGTTCCTGATATTTGCTGCCTTTTCACCCTTCCCTGTCTTCCAGTTGCTGATCAGTGTGTTCTCCTGAGGTCCCCAGCAGTAACCAGCCTGCTGCTCAGCTACCCACCTTTGCTTCCCTGGCAGGAATCACCTCTGTGCAAGACTAGTGCGCTGTGCTGGGATTATGGGACCAGAAAATGTTTGGGGAAGAGTGAGACATAAGGAGAGGAGGGACTTCAAAATCTGACTCAAGACCTTTGTGCCCTTTGGATCAGGACAGCTGTGCTCCATTCTTCGCTGAGAGTGGATCGTTGTGAACATGGATTGGTGCCTCCCTTACCCCCTCTAGGGTCCCCTCCAGGATTTGAACACAGGGGCACTATTAACAGGTGGCAGCAGCCCTAACCATGCATGTCTCCCCACTTCCTATGGCCTGCATGTGTGATCACTGGCTGGACGAGAAAAGGAAGAGAAATAAGGCATGGAGAGCACTGGATGACCAAAGGAGGTGGAGGAGGCTTCATGGGACATCCAATGAATGCTAACACACTCAAGAGGATTGTGCTTACGACTATAACATGTGAGAAGGGAGGAGACTCAGTGGGATGTGCTCTTAAGGACTCTCTGTCAACTGTGATCCTCAGCAGTAATGTATTGCCACAACTGCCAAATGTCCCAGAGGCAATGTGATGAGAGCAGCTAGCAGTCCAGACTCCGAATCTCTGAGACATAAGGCAATTAGGGAAGGACAAGGACAATAAAAACATTGGGGTCAAAACTGCAGTGTAAGAGAGCTTTTATTGCAGGTCCAGGGGAGGAGGAGGGAGATGGCAGAAGGGCAGCATCTGGCCAGAGGCTGCTCTTGTCTCCGTGCAGAGGCCAGAAGGACAGGAGCAGGCAGCCAGTGCTGGGTTGTGTCATGACATGAGAGTGGGTCTTGAAGCAAAGATCAAATAGAGCAGAGGAAGACGGAGGTGTTCCCCAAGCAGGCACGAGATGTCCAATCTCCAGAGACCTGTAATTCCAAAGGGGAGCCCTTCCTCACAGCATCAGGTGGGGATGTGCTGGGGCTTGTGCAGAGCTCTCCTTCGACCATGGACAGAGGCAGTGCTGTGCTTAGCAGGGCCCGCAGCTGCCGCTGAGGTAACTAAGACCATGGCGAAAGCCACCATATCCACAGCTGCCAAAGCCTCCATAGCCTCCAAAGCCCCCAAGGCCATAAGAGCCTCCATAGCCTCCAAAGCCTCCATAGCTGCCAAAGCCAGCACTACGTCCAAAGCTGCCACCCAAGCCCGATCCAATGGCAGGGACTCCTGCTGAGCCGACCACAGCGTTCTGTGGGAAGGAGCTGAGGATGGGCCCGGGGAAGGTGACCACGGTGGCCGGGGGTTGGATCACCACGGTGGAGTCGGGGCACTGGCGCACGCAGGGCTCATTGCAGCTGTTAGCCAGTGGGGCCGGGGCGGCCACACCGCAGGCAGGGGCACACAGGTTGGAGCAGGACATCTTCCACACAGTCAAGGAGTCCTGCAAAGGGAACTCAAAGTAAGGAAAGGGATGGGGAGATCTGTATGCATGGAGAGGCAGGGAGAGAGCCCTGAGAAGCCTCTGAGAGCTGCACTTACCAGGAGCTGAAGGGAGTCAAGTAGAGGAAGCTGGATAGAGGACTGCAGAAGCCCTAAGCTCTTTTATACCTATCCCAGACAGCCCAGGGCGTAGATGGGAGGGTTGTGGTGGCAGAAGTCCCAGAAAATCATTAGATAAAGTTAACACGTTTCATGACACTTGAGGAGTGAGGCAAAGCAATTAAATCCCTCATCAATGGAGATATTGGGGTGTAAGCATGCCCTGGAGAACAAGAAGCTGAGGAGAGGGATTCGTGATTACAAGCAATTGCATGAAAGACAAGCCATGCACTGCTGATGCTGACCTCACAACACCTGTAAACCCCAATGTGTTCTTAATCCCAAACTTTGCCTATGAGAAAGACTCAGAGGTATCCTGCAGACAAAGCACTTTGCAATCCTGCTCACAGACACAATGTCTATCATTACCTTCATTACCACTGTTTTATGGGCTGGTAAACTTTGGACAAAGTGATGAAATGATCTCACCCTCCTGGGACAGCTCCCAAACAACTGCCACCACCCTTCAGTGGCAAATAGGAGGACGCAATTGGGTTGGGAAGTCAGAGCATCTCTGATTGTTGGC
>NW_024964994.1:0-6395 GCF_019238085.1 Lagopus leucura
GGAGGGCGGGCGGCCGCGGGCAGCGCCGTTACGGCGCCTTTATAGCGGGCGGCCGCTCCCCGCCTCCCGCCCGGCCCCGCGCCCTCGCACCGCCGCCGGCCGCCCCCCCGCAGCGTCCTCTGGGAGCAAACCGGGAATTGAACGGCGAGAGCTGCGGGCTGCGACGCGGGGTGTCGGGGTGCCCGGTGCCACGCGAATAAAAGACGACTCACAAAGCTTCAGAACCTCCCGGCAAAGTGAATTTATTTGTAAACAGCGTATCGCCCCTATCAGTACCAAAACAATCCTACAGTGCAACAACGTTGAGGAGTACGCAGAGCAAAGGTTTTCGAGTTCATTTTACAGGCATTCAAACGCTGCCCAACGCCAGCTCTTAAACACAAAGCCTTGTCAGAGAGGCTTTGAGCACTGCTTACTGCTCCTCCAGGGCAGGGGAAAGGAGTGGATGATCTGACAGCCTACAACAGCAGCCGGGCCTTCACCAACGCAGCCTGAAAAGATGGAAGTGCCACAGCCGATAGGATAAAGCATGTCTGCCTACACTTCCATTGCAGCCCAGCTGTTTTGGGTGTTTTCCCACTCATTCATTTCTCCTTAGGGAAATGAACTTAACAGCTGAAATGTGCCATCTACTGGACAGATGCTTCCATAAATAAGGAGGAAATACCTTATCCAGCCTGGTTTCACTGCAGAATTCAGTCTGGTTAGTTACCAACATAATGGTATTCAGGTGTAAAGCAGCACAGGTCAGACCTCAGAGAGGTGATCCATCAAGCACAAATACACATGCACCTGCTGCAGACATTCAGGCAGTGTCTCTGCAAAGTGACTTAACCCACAATCCATGTAGTGTTGAAGGTATTTTCATAAGCTCTAGTGGCTCTCTGGTTCCCCAAACCATTATCAGTGGATAAAATACAGACAGAGCAGGAAATACAGAATAAATTCTGAAAGCGCAGTTTAAAGAGAGAAAAAATTATTTGTAAAATAATCATGGCAAACAACCTATAATATTTTTGTACTTTATTTGAGCAGAGACTTTGTCATGTGTCCTTGGGGATCATCTCACCTCCAGCCTGACTCCAAGGCAGGCAGGCACTTACAGGTCTCCTACCAGAACTAAGACACACGTCCCAGTTCCAGCTGAGACAGCTCATTTTCTTCTTAGCATCTGACATGAAGCTACCTTTAGATTTAAGAGAAAAAACTGTTGGTAACACAGTTATGTTATCGTTGTTACGTGCACACCTTACATATAGCCATGTAAAGGCATACGAGGACAATCAAATTGAAGACCTAGTTAGATCAGAACCCACAGCTGTTCCAACAGACCTTTCACAGCTTCAGAGATGAACACATTTTACTCTTCTACTGGAGTGAGAATGAAGTTATTTTCCCTCATTCTGAACATGTAGTGGAAATAAAACCTATTATTAAAAAGGGGAAATAAATGTTAACATTACCATTCTGAGCAAGATCTGACTCAAATTTTTCCAAGTTTAGAGAACTTAAAGCCAGAGCGTTAGCAATCCTAAAAACAAAACTTAAATGCTTTCTAAGTCAAATATTCAGAAGTACAATAAACCTATACCACTAATGTGTATAAGGGAAACATGCAAGTGGTTTCAGTACATGTGAAAAATCTCACTGACTAAATTGCACAGTAGAAAACAAAGTGCTGGACAGTGATGTGTGCATGTATTAAAGAAGAGTAAAAGTACTAGAAGGAATTACAAGAATCAGCAGATGTAAAGTGCTTGCATTTTGTGACCAGAGCTTTCAAGCTCTGCATTCAGTGCAGCATTTATTCAGACAAGAGTGAAACACCTCAGAGGCTGTGCAGGCTGGCACTGATGTCTCACCTCTACTTCAGGTTGTACCTTCCCCTGCAGTGGTTCACGTAGCTTTCAGGAACATGTCTTCTCCTGGACAAGATACCCACCATGTGGCTAAGCTTTGATCTGATGGTGGAGTAGTGGAATTGCCTCTCTGTATGCAGTTTTTGGAAATACTCTGCCCTGTGAACACTAGGGTATTCAAAGGACCGAAGAGAAGACAGCGAGCTGGTAGAGCTCGTGCGAGACAGGTGGGATGATGATGAAGATAGCGACCGCAGGCTAGAATTTGATGAAGACTTTCCAGGTTGAAAGGGTTCTTCTTTGGAAAACTTCCTGCAAAGCAGAGGGGTTTCCACATACGCATCTTCCCTTGTCTGCGTCACTGCAGCCTTCAGCAAAACTGAAGTCTGAGTCCCAGTCATTCTTGTAGCAGTTGAAGTTTGAGTGTCAGCTTCTTCTGTTAAAACATTGGTCTGCATGCCAACATTACACACGGCCACTGCAGGCTGCTCTTCCCATAAGCCAGTTTGAGTTGATGCATTCTTCTGTCCCACTATGGCCTCTGGATCGCTGAGCCACTCCTCTTCACTGAAGTGAGAATGTCCCAGGTCACAAGGTTTGCGTCTTGGAGTGTCTGCAGCCACATCTAGTTCTTTTAACAGTTTTTTTGGAGTACTAGACAGCCTGGCAAATTCTGCCCTCAAATTGCTCTCCACAGTGTATTCTTTAGAGGACTCTATTCTTTTCTCCACGTGATCAAATATTCCACTGTTCCTACAGCTTGATCGGCACTCAGGACTCACAGGGTTTGACTGGGCATAAAGAATTCGAAACTGCAGGTCAAAGTGTTCAACAACTTGACCAGACAGTAGCAGCAAGTTACTGCTGTTCAGCTTCCCGTCAGTCCATGTGAAACTGTTGAAAACAAACCAAGATTCACAATTAAACTCCAGTGCACTTCAACTCATAGTAACAGACAGCAAGACTCAGCCTGGAAGCGTTGTGCGTAAGGAAGGCATAGACCTGATCAACTGTTCACTCGCTCCTTCAGGAAAATCTCTGCACAGCCACAGCCAGGTTCTTTGCTAATGCCAAGACATGCAATACAAGTTTCCCAAAGGTGCCTCCTGTTCTGTGTTAGTCCCACTCAGGTACCCACTTGATATTTATTAGTAACAGCAAACAGGAGATTGAACACAATCTTCTTGCAGAACACCCCCCTGCTTTTTTTAGCATAATTACACACTAATGGATTCCAGTACTTGCCTGTAGGAGCCTGTTGTCACTCTCACGCCATCAATCAACATGAATTTTTCATGGACTTTCCCAATAATTTTGGCACCTGATCTCGTGTAGTAGATGTTCCCAGTGAGAGTTCGAACCCTCATCAACTGTTTCAGGAAAAAAAGGGAAAAAACTAGCATCAAATTCAAGTTTACGTCCAAAAAGTTTTGATCATTAATTCTGCTTAAAAGCAACAAGATTAATTGTGGAACATAGGAATGAAACAAGCTTCCTCAAATTGACCTGCAACTAAAGTCTTACTGGTTCTGTAGTGCTAACTTTCTGTTAGATCATAAAAGGCTGTAGAGAGTTAATCTGGAGAGAATGGGGAGCACCAACTAATTACTGCCCACAGAGCTAGGAGTGCCTCCCATCCAGACAAGCACTCACTTGGGTCAACATAAGCCAGGACGTAACACAGTTGTGTCAGCTTACATTCAGAGGAATCAAGTAAGCTACCTGGGTCACATCCTCCAAATCCTGAAGATAAAAGATGTTCCCAATGCCACACCACCCTTGAGCTTCCTGTTTGCTTTCCTTAGAGTTATTTGCCTTGGCAAGCAATTCCTTGAGCCACAGAATAAAGTTACTTAGATCTTGCAAAATTAAACGCTTGGAAATAGCCACTTCTCCAGTAGGGATCACAGGGATCCACCCAGCACGCCGGGGAGCTGCACAGCATGGCTGTCATTCCTACATGCAGACATGTGAGGTAGAAGGAAGTGTGAAGGTAAACGTGCCTTTTCTGTGTGGTTTTTGATTACGTTGTAAGAAATCACCCCTTTGGGTAGAGACCGTACTGAAACCATCAAAATGGGCCATAACCTTCAGCACCCTCTTATTTCAGTGTCCAAACAGACAGGGTGCTTTAGACTTTTACGGAAATCTGAGGATTTGCAGAAAGGTGTCTCTGATGTACAAAACCAAAGCAGAACCACAAGAAGGGAAAACAAAACCACTTTTAGTACTTACACTCTCCTTCTCAGGACAGACACCCAAGTTTTTGCACATTTCCAAGAAATAAGGTAGAAAGTCCTGGTCAAGAAGGATATAGACAGGGACCTGGCGCTTGCTGTAGGCATTCTGAAGGTCACTGAAGATATCAATATCTGTGAAGGAATCCATAACAAGGGCAATCACCTGTAAAGAGAGGCAGCAAGAGTTCCAGAGCTTTAATTCACACAGGACAGAAGTGGCTCAGAAGGCCTCCTGCACAGCTGAGCATCTACAAACATTGTCTGTTTTCTCCTCAGGCCACCTGATAGAAAGGCAGCACCGTCCCTATACAAATGACCAAGATAACAGTCAACTGGATATATTTCCTAAGAGCTGGGAAGAGCACATTCTGGGTTTCCATCCAACACCTTCACAAAAAAAACTCACAAGCAGATGCAAATTCGCCATGAGAGTTCTTTTGAACAGACAAGCCCAAAGATGGAAAGATTCAGCGGGCCACAGACAAAACGTTCTTACATTTGTAAACAGCCTCTCCATTCAGAGCAACACCACACAGCATTGCCCAGAATCCCAGCCCTTTCAACCTGGGAACGCACAGCTGCGTGGGTGCAGACACAAAGCTCTGGCTTCATGACTCACTGCTGTCCCACCAGATGTGCAACAAGAGCTGTTGCTCTCACCTGCTGTCTCAGCTCTCCTGGCACACACCCCCTGCTGCACAGAGGCCCGGGCACACAGCACAGCTGCTCTGTGTGTGGCACTGCTGGTGCTCACAGGAAACATTTCCCACAAGAACAGTCTCAGCTCTGCATTCCCACCTGAGCCCTGCTCCTTACAGGGTTAGCTCTAAACAGGCCATTTCTTAGTTATAGAACACAAGGCAGGCTACATTTCTAGAAGAAGTTAGCTTATGCTTGTGCTCCTCTTGTAGTGCCTCTGGTCTTCTCACTCTGCCACTTCTCTAAGTGCCAGAGCAAGATGGAGAAAATTAAGGCACTGTTGATGAGGTGAATAAGAAATTAACCCCTGAAAATAGAACCATTGGAACACAATTCCTTGGAAATACCGCTGCCTTCAAACGGCCGCTCAGTTAGCAGCACATGAGCTCTAATCCCAGTATTAGCAGCTGAAAAAGACAGAAAAGCTGTATTCAAACTAAACAAAACAGTTATAGCAGATAGAGAAAACTCTCTTCTCTGTACTGGGCTCTTCCAGATGTGCAGACAAGGCAGCAACTGCACCCACCTCAGTCATAGAGCATCCTAAGCTGGAAGGGATCCTCAAAAATACAGCGCCCAACCCCCAGCTCCACACAGCAGCACCCCAACCCAAATCCTATGGCTGAAAGCGATGTCCCAGCCCTCCCTGAGCTCCAGCAGCTGGGGGCCATGCCCACTGCATTCTGGGGCAGAGCCTTTCCCTGATATCTCTGCTGTCACAGCTCCATGCCTTCCCCTCAGCTTCAATTGCTGGTAACCACAGGTCAGTCCCTCAAGCTGACAGGGAACTCAGCAGCATCTGAAGCTTTCCTACTCCGCACATTAATCCTAAGGATGCAGACATGAACAAGCAGCACATCAGTCATTAATTTCCAGGGGTCTCTCTGTTTTTTCACCCACAAAAGCACTTCCCAGGCCAGCACCTGGCAGCGAGCAGAGCAGCGTGCCTGGCTGCTGCCTTGGCGTAAAGAAGATAACAAAGAACAGCTCTTGGGAAAAACAGCCGTTCGATGGTGCAATTCGATGAATCACCAGAAACCTTCGGAGCGGCTCTTCCTGCACAGCAGACGCCGAGCAAAGCCCGTGCCATCCTCACTCGCTGACAGCCTCACCTCGGTGCCACGTGGGAGCACCGGGCCGGGGCCGCCCCGCCCAGCAGGGAGCCGCGCTTTTCAATTTCAGCGGAGCCGACGGGACCGCGGTGGGAAAGGAGCTGCTGCCGGGCACAGCCGCTACGGGCGCTGTGCACGATTAATGCAACCGCTCACATGGAACAGTCACCGCTCCGCGGGGCGTTCGGACCGCGCTCTGCATCGGCCCAGAGCCACGTGCAGCCACGGCACGGTGCGCGGCCAGGGGCGGCTCTGCGCTGCGCTTCGGGCCGATTGGAAAGAAAGGAGAGTGCGGGCACGGCGCTACCTCTGCACGTAGCGTCCTTCTGACGAGACAGGACACAAGAAAAGCTTCCACGAGGAGGCGCCTACGAGCGAGCCTGGCTCGCAAAGCCACGAACCCGTCCTAAAGCGGCTCGAACCCGGCCAGCGGTCCCAGGGGCACCCACCTGCCGCGCGGAGCGGATCTGCCGCCGCACCGCCTC
>NW_024964995.1:0-12946 GCF_019238085.1 Lagopus leucura
GGGGGGGTTCTTACACAACGGTCGGATCGGGGCAGGGAAAGGGGGAAACTGGGGCAAGAAAACACGATTTTGGGGAAACCGACCAACCAAAAAAGCACCAAAACCCCCTGAGATTTGGGGCTGTTTGCAGTGCTTTGGGCTGGGAGCGCTGCGGTTCCGTATTTGGGGCCGAGCGCCGTTGCGAAGCAGGGAGGAGTTCTATGGGAGGAAAGTTTTGGGGTTAAACGAGAAACATTGGGGGCTTTTAAAGTTTTGACCCCCAGTTCAGCTTTTTCCCAGCTCCCCCCCCATTTTTCTGTCATTTTGGCTTTGCTTTTTTTTTTCCTCCTCTTTTTATGGGGGAAGTGCTGGTGGGAGAGCACACAGCAGCACCTGCTGGGATGCTTTGCTCACAAATGGGGCAAAAAGAGGCGGTTTTGGTTCCGTGGCTCTTTTGGCCTCAGATCTGGGTTCTTTGGCCCCCAAACTGGGTTATTTTGGACTCAAAGTGGGGTGGTTTGGCAGCAAAAAGGGGATCTTTGGCCCCGGATCTGGATTCTTTCAGCCCCAAAATGGAGAGGAGGAAGCGTGGGGAGCAGGAAAACGTTTTGTTTTGGGGGGAAAAGGGGTGAAGGAAGGGGTGCGTGGGGGCCCCCCAAAGTGAGGAGGGGTCCTCGTTAGTGGGATCCCTCATTAATGGGGGCTTCTTAATTGGGCGTCTTAATGGGGTCGGGGCATGGGGTGCAGGAGGAAATCGCTCTCATTATAGGGTTATGAGGCCTCAGTCTCACCCCAAAATGCTTCTTGGGGGGGGGTCCCACTGCTGACCTCAGCCCCCCCCCTCATTTTGGGGTGAATTTGGGTGATTTTGGGTCGCAACCCCCAAGGATTCCATGCACAGCCTTTCATTTCAGGCTGCCCACCCCAGACTCTTCCTGGCCACGCTTTGGGCTCAGCATTCCAGCCCCCCACCCCACCCAGCAGTAATTACCACTTAACGAACCTCCCTACACCTAATTAACCTCCCCCCAGCGCCTCGTTAAGCCTAATTAAACTTTTTGCACACCGTTCCCTTTTGGGGCCGTTTCCCTTTAAACTCAGCCCCTTTTAGGGGCACGTGGGTCGTTTGCTTCCTTTCCCAATCAATGCTTTTAATGAACGCGTGCACATAATTAATTAGCAGATACTGTTAATTGTTGCTGGCTGTTACAAGGTTAAGCGGGGCTATTTTGGGCTCCTGCTCGGGTTGCAGTTCCCCAGCAGCTGCTGTGGGGCCGCAGTGGGATCCAATGGCTTTCCCTGCTTCCCCCCAAAATTCACCACTTCCCAGCACCAAAATCCCCCACATTTGCCCCAAATTTACCCCAAACCCACCTGCAGCCCCAGATCTGTCCGGTTTGTAGCTTTCTGTTATTTCCCTCTCTCTTCTTTTCCCTCAATTTCCCAAATTTACCCCAGATCCTCTTTGGGTCCCCTATAACAAATCCCCGTCTGCTCACAGACCCCAAAATTGACTGAAATACCCCCAAATTCCCCCAAATCCCCTTGTCCTTTTTCACCCCATCTGCTCACAGACCACCAAACTGGCTGAAACAGCCCCGAATGGACCAAAATACCCCAAACTTACCCCAAAACTCCCTCTGGCAACAAACCCCGTTTCCACCCCATCTGCTCACAGACCCCAAAACGGACCAGAATGCCCCAAAGTTCCCTATAGGAATGGGATCAAAGGAAGGAATGCCCCACTTCCCTTCAACCAGGCTCCCCTACACCAAGTTAATGTGTGCTTGTGTGCACCAAGCTAACGTGTGCTAATTGGTGGCGTTAATTAAAATGGTGTTAACGAAGGGACCCCGTAACATTGACCCCATTGTTTTGGGCGCTCTGTGACTTTGGTTTTCGGGAAGCCATAATGGGGCAAAAAAGGGGAAAACGAGTCACGAAGTCGATTCTTATTGATGAACGCTGTGCTCTGCAGTGGAGTCTTCCAAGCAGGGCCAAATTAGCAGGGTTGCTAATGAAGATCAAAGCCTTAAAAGGGCCTTAACGAGCAGTCCAGTTGGGCACTGGATGACTTGAGTTTATGGAGCAACACAGTGGGACCGCAGCGAGTCCACGCAGCCATTTTTGCGCCCCCCGGGGCCCTTTCTCACCCTTTCTCACCCTTTCTCACCCTTTCTCACCCTTTCTCACCCCTTCTCACCCCTTCTCACCCTTTCCCCCTTCTCCCCCCGCTGCCCAGGCGCAGGATGGCGGAGCAGCCCGTGGTGCCCGTCTTCTGCACCGGGGTGTCGGCGCAGGTGCAGCGGCAGCGAGCCAAGGCGCAGGGCCTGGGGCAGCACCAGCAGGCCGTGCGCTTCCACGGCCAGGACTACGCAGCGCTGCGCGGCGCCTGCCTGCGCTCCGGGAGCCTCTTCAGGGACGAAACCTTTCCCCCCGCCGCCTCGTCTCTGGGCTTCCAGGAGCTCGGCCCCGGCTCTTCCAAAACCCGTGGCGTGACGTGGAAGCGGCCGACGGTGAGCGTTAATTAACACATAATTAGCCCCGTTTGTTCCATTGCCATCCGATTGATGCCCGCTGTTGGGAGTCCGACACAACGGCTGGTGGATTTGGTCCTTTGCCTCGTTAAACCTTTCCCTTTTTGGGGTTAATTTGGGTTAAAGTCGCCAGTTCCCTCATTCAGACCCTTTGCGAGGTGAAGAAAAAAGGGAACTGTCCCAATGTTGTGCCCTTCTTCATCGCTTCCCCCATTAAAACCCCATTTGGAATGAAGAAAAAAGGGAAAAATCCCAATTCTGGCCATTTTTTACCCTTATTTTAGGGCTTTCCCCCTCTTTTTGCCCCCTTGGATATCCCAGTGTTGGCCATTTTTCATTGGCCCCCTCATTAACAACCCCTTTTGGGGTGATATCCCATTAATTTGGGTCTCCGGGGTTTCCCCTCTTGTTGCCATCCAGGAGCTCTGTCGGAACCCAAGGTTCATCGTGGACGGCGCGACGCGCACCGACATCTGCCAGGGAGCGCTGGGTAGGAGAGGCAGCAGCTGCTTTACCTCGCCTGGGGGCTTTGGGGCAAGGCTGAGCGTTTTGGGGTCAGTACTGAGTGTTTTGGGGGCAACGTTGGCCGTTTGGGGGTCAGCATTGTCAGTTTTGGGGTCAGTGTTGGCAACTTTGGGGTCAGTGGTGACCATTTTGGGGTCAGTGCCGATTTTGGGGTCAATGCTGATGAATTCTCTCCCTTCTGCACCCCGTAGGATCACTGTGGGACCCCCTGAAGCCCCCCCGGGGTGTGAGGACCCTACGGGGAAGCACCAGCAGCCCCAAAAACCCCTTTTTTCACCCCAAACCCAGGTGACTGCTGGTTGCTGGCAGCCATCGCGTCCCTGACGCTGAACGAGGCCATCCTGCACCGCGTGGTGCCGCACGGCCAGAGCTTCCAGGACGGCTATGCTGGGATCTTCCACTTCCAGGTCTGCTCCTTCTCGCCCCAAATGGGTTTTTTTCGGGGCTCCTTTTGCTGCTTTCCACCCCAAAATGGGGTTCCTCTCTCTCTGGGCGCATCGCAGCCGTGAGTCACCCTCTGTTCGGGTTGGGCGCTGCAGGGTGGGGGCCATAAATGGGTGTTTCCCCCACAAAATAACCCCACATTTATCCTGGGGACAGGATGAACCCGGCTGCTTAATGAGTTCTGGCTGTTAATTATTGTTGGGGCAGAATAAAAGGGCGGGTTTCAATTACTGCGCTTCTGGCAGCGCAGAGGGCTCAGCTCCTGCAGGGAAAAGGGCAGAACGCAGGGAGCCCCGCAGCCTGGGGGCACTTTCAGCCTCCTCCTCCTCCGTGCTGCTTCTTCCTCCTCTTCCTCCTGCTCCTCCTTCCTCTTCCTCCTCTTCCTTCCTCTTCCTCCTCCTTCTGTCCTTTTCCTTCCTCCCCCTCTTTTCTCCCTCTTCCTCTTCCTTTCTTCCTCTTCTCCTTCTTTCTTCCTCTTCCTTCCTCTTCCCTTCTCTTCTTCCTTCCTCCCCCTCTTCCTTTCCCCCTCCTCCTTCCTTTACAGCTTTTGGGCTCTGACTTCCCCACATTTGAGCATCAATGTTTTCAATTCCAGGGTCGGTTTTTGCCAGTTTTGGGATTGGATTTCACCAACGTTGGGACCTATTTTCACAACCCAATGGGTTTTTTTCCCATATTTTGGCTTCAGCTGGGGATTTGGGGGTTGATTTTCACAATTAAAGCTCTTTTTTTTTCCTCCTTTTTTCTTTTTTTTTTTTTGCCATATCTCGCCTTACATTGGAGACTGTGAGGCTGACATTCACCTCTCCTCTCCTCCCTTTCTTCTTTTTCCTTCCTCCTCCTCTCCCATGTTCCTCCTCTTCCTCCTCCTTTGTTCCTTCCTTCCTCTCTTCCTTCCTTCCTTTTTTCCTTCCTTCCTCACTTCTCTCCCCTTCCTTCCGTTCTTCCCCCTTCCTTCTTTTCCCTCTCCTTCCTTCCCCCTCTCTACTTCCTCCCTTCCCTCCTTCCCTCCTTCCTTCCTTCCTTTCTCTTTCCTTCCCCTCTCCTCCCTTCCCCCTCCTTCCTTCCCCACTCCCTCCTTCCTTTCCCCCCTTTCCCCTGCCCAGATCTGGCAGTTTGGTGAGTGGCAGGACGTGGTGGTGGACGATTACCTGCCCACCAAGGACGGCAAGCTGCTCTTCGTCCACTCCGCCGAGGGCTCGGAATTCTGGAGCGCTCTGCTGGAGAAAGCCTACGCCAAGTACGGCCCGACCCCGACCCCACCTTTATTCTGGGACAAAACGCCCCGACAACGGCTCCACAAATCACATTCTGCAGGGTGAACGGCTGCTATGAGGCGCTGTCTGGAGGCAGCACCTCGGAGGGCTTCGAGGATTTCACTGGGGGGGTCACGGAGTGGTACGACCTGCGCAAGCCCCCCCAGGACCTCTACCAGATCATCCTGAAGGCGTTGGAGAGGGGATCCCTGCTGGGCTGCTCCATCGATGTGAGCTGGTTTTGGGGGGAGAAAAAGGCGTTTTGGGGGGAGAAAAAGGGGGGGGGAAGGGGGAACAGGGGAGAAATGGGGAGAGGAAGAGAAGGGGGAAAGGGGGAAAAAGGGAAAAGAAAGGAAAGGGGGAAATTTGTGTGGCTTTCCCCCAAGATGTCCCACGTCCCCCCAGATCACGAGCGCCTTCGACATGGAGGCGGTGACGTTCAAGAAGCTGGTGAAGGGCCATGCCTACTCGGTGACGGGCGCCAGGCAGGTGAGGGCGGCCGCTGTTCGGGGGCCAAACCCCGCCTTGGGGTCACGGCCCTCACGGCGCCCTTTGCAGATCAGCTACCGCGGGCAGTCGCTGGGTCTGATCCGCCTGCGGAACCCCTGGGGGGAGGTGGAATGGACCGGAGCCTGGAGTGACAAGTAAGGCCGCGCCCCTCGTTAGTGTTAATTAGCGAGGGAGGGCACCGACGGGCTGATGGCTGTTGGTTGTCTCAGCTCCTCCGAGTGGAACGCGGTGGAGCCGGCGCTGAGGCAGCAGCTGATGGTGAGAATGGAGGATGGGGAGTTCTGGTGAGTG
Organism: Lagopus leucura; assembly: GCF_019238085.1. Lineage (NCBI taxonomy): Eukaryota > Metazoa > Chordata > Aves > Galliformes > Phasianidae > Lagopus > Lagopus leucura. The sequence continues at coordinate 5,543 of NW_024964995.1, forward strand.
GGGGCGACGGAAAAGCGAAAGCCTTCCCTTGGCCGTTTTGTGTCCCTTGTGGAGGTGATTTTGTCCCAAAGGAACGGGGCTCAGCATCGCTGGGAACCTTTCCTCGCCCCAGGATGTCGTTCCGGGATTTCCTGAGGGAATTCACCCGCCTGGAGATCTGCAACCTCACCCCCGACGCCCTGCAGTCCCGCAAGTTCCGCAAATGGAACACGAGGCTCTTCGACGGCTCCTGGCGGCGCGGCAGCACAGCCGGCGGCTGCAGGAACTACCCTGGTCTGCTGCCTCTGCCTTTCCCCTTCCTCTTTTCCCCTTCCTTTTCCTCTTTTCCCTTTTCCTCTTTTCCCCTTCTTTCCCCCCTCCTCCTTCCATTTCCCCTTCTTTCCTTTCTCCCCCTCCTCCTTCCTTTCCCCTTTTTTTCTCCCCCCTTTTTACCTCTTCCCCTCTCCCCACAGCCACCTTTTGGATCAACCCCCAGTTCAAGATCTGCCTGGAGGAGGTGGACGACGACGGGGACGATTTTGGTGGCCGTGAGCCGGGCTGCAGCTTCCTGCTGGCCCTCATGCAGAAACACCGACGGCGCGAGCGCCGCTACGGGAAGGACATGGAGACCATCGGCTTCGCTGTCTACGAGGTGTCCGTCTGTCCGTCCCTCTGTCTGTCTGAGGCTTGTCCGCCTGCCTGCTGCTCATCTGCCGGTCTCATCCCTCTGTCTGTCTGCCACCCTCTCATCCCTCTCGCCTGCCTTCCTCCCCCTTGTCTGTCTGTCTGCTGCCCTCTCCCTCCTCTTTTCTGTCTGTCTGCCTCTCTCGTCTGTTTGCCACCCTCTTGTCTGTTGGTCTGCCTGTCTGCCTTTCTGCCTGTCCCTGCTCATCTGTCTGCCTGTCCTTCCCTGCTGCCTTTCTGTCCCTGTCTGCCTGCCCGTCTGTCCCTGCCTATCTGTCCGCCTGTCTGTGTGTCTGTCCTCCCGCCTCCCCACACCACCTCACCCCCATCTCCCTTCCCACCCCCTCCAGGTTCCCCCAGAGGTTCGTACTCCTCCTGCTCCCGGCCGGCTCCCGGCGGCTCCTCCATCACACATCGCTCACCGCATCGGGCCGTCCCTCCTCCGCTCCGCCTTTTCCTCTCCCATCCCAACAGCACCTGGGTCGCTCCGGGCTCCACCTGCCGCGCGATTTCTTCCTGTCCAACGCGTCCCGCGCTCGCTCCGAGCAGTTCATCAACCTGCGTGAGGTCAGCACGCGCCTGCGCCTGCCGCCCGGCGAGTACATCGTGGTGCCTTCCACCTTCGAGCCCAACCGCGAGGGAGACTTCGTGCTGCGCGTCTTCTCCGAGAAGAAGGCGGGCACTGAGTGAGCCTCCCTCGTTAGCGCTAACGAACCTCCGCCTCCGCGCCACCCCTGCGGTCGGCGTCCCTCCCACCCCGCTCTTGGCATTCGTGCGTCCCAGCGCCATGGTTTTCATCCATCCACTCATCCGTCCCAACCCAATGGTTTCCATTCGTCCATCTGTCCGCTCATCCGTCCATCCATCCATCCATCCATCCATCCATCCATCCATCCATCCCAACCCATTGGTTTCCATTTGTCCATCTGTCCACCCATCCATCCATCCACCCATCCATCCACCCATCCATCATCCATCCATCCATCCCAACCCATTGGTTTCCATTCGTCTATCTGTCCACCCATCCACCCATCCGTCCACCTATCCATCCGTCCATCCACCCATCCACCCATCCCAACCCATTGGTTTCCATCCACCCACCCATCCATCCATCCGTCCGTCCATCCGTCCATCCTCACCCATTGGTTTCCATTCATTCACCCCCACCCCCATTGGTTTTCATTCATCCATCCGTCCGTCTGTCCATCCATCCATCCCAACCCATTGCATTTCACTCATTCCATCCCATAATTTTCCGTTCGCTTCTCCCAACCTGTTTTTGTTTTTTATTCATTCCTTCCATCCCATAATGTTTAATCCATCCATTCCCACCCACTTCCATTCATTCACCCATCCGTCCATCCGTTCATTCATTCCCACCCGTAATTTTTCATTCCTGTTTTTCTTCGCAGAGAAATGGACGACAAAATCGAGGCGAAGCTCCCGGATGAGGTGAGGCTTTTAACTAAAACTGCTCTTTTCTCCCCCAAAAGTGCCGTTTTTGCTCTCAAAAGCTCTACATTTCCTCCCAACCCCCATTTGTTCCCTCAAATCCCTGTTTATCTCACAAAAAAAATTACTTTTTCCCCAGAAACGCCCATTTCTCCCCCCACAATCTCTGTTTTCCCACCAAAAAACCCTATCTTTCCCCCTAAACCCAATTTCCCCCTCCCAAAACCCAATTTCCCCCCCAAAAAACATCACTATTTATCCCCCCAAAAAACTCACTTTTCCCCCCTAAATACCCATTTTTCCCCCAAAACCCCATTTTCTCCCCAAAACCCTTAACCACCCCCCCCAAACCCCATTCACTCCTCCCACCAAAGCCCCCCCAGAAAGCAAAACCTCCCCCCCTTCCCATCGCCGCCTCCTTTTGCCCAAAACTGCCCTTTTTCCCCCCAGAAAGTGCTGTCCGAGGCCGAGATCGATGAGAACTTCAAGCAGCTCTTCAGGCAGCTGGCGGGGCCGGTGAGAGCCGCTATGGGAACCACAGATCCTATAGGAACCACAGCCCCTATAGAAACCACAGCCCCCCTATGGAACCACAGTCCCCCCTATAGGAACCCCAGGCCCCCCCTATAGGAACCACAGCCCCCCCTATAGAAACCACAGCCCATATCCCCCTATAGGAGTCAAGCAGCTCACACCCCCTATAGGATGTGGGGACTGTTATGGGGTGCAGCCCCATGGGATGTTAGGGCTGTTATGGGGTGCAGCCCTATGATCTGCCCTATAGGACATGGAGATCAGCGTCACGGAGCTGCAGACGATCCTCAACCGCATCATCGCCAAACGTGAGGGGGGGCAACGCACATTTTGGGCTGAAAACCCCCCAGAACGGCTCATTTGGGGCCCAGAACAAAAACGTCCGTTCCTGGGCTCCCTTTTTGGGTTCCCATAGGAATTGTTGGGGTTTCTGTTTGCAGATAAGGACCTGCGCACCAAAGGGTTCAGCATCGAGTCGTGCCGCAGCATGGTCAACCTGATGGACGTATCCTCCTCTTTTGGGGGCACTTTCCCCCTTTTTGCCCATTTTCCTCTCATCTGGGGATTTTTCCCATCCTTTTTTTGGGCTTTTTCACCAATTTTGGGCTATCCAGATCCCATAATCCCCCCATTTCACCTCTTTTGTAGGGCTTTTCAGCTGCTGTGGGGTCTGTTAGCTGTTAGGGCTTTTGAGGGATTTTCACCTTTCTGTGCTCTTTTTCCAACACTTTTTTGGCCTTTTTGCCCATTTCTCACCGTTTTGAGGCTTTCTCATCCATTTTGGGGCCTTTCACTCCTTTATTTTTGGGACTTTATGCCCACTTTAGGTTTTTTTCCTCCTTTTTGCTCTTTTTTTTAATTTCCAGGAATTGTGCCCCAAAATCTCCCAGTTTGTCCTTAACTCCCCCTCACCCCATAGAAAGATGGGAACGGGAAGCTGGGCCTGGTGGAGTTCAACGTCCTGTGGAACAGGATCCGCAATTACCTGGTGGGGGCTGGGGGGAGATGTGGGGTTTCGGAAGGGGGTTGTGGGGTGGGGGCTGGGGAGGGAGGTTATGGAAGTTGGGGGGGTGTTGTGGGGTTTTGGTGGGGGAGGGTTATGGGGTGTGGGGGGGAGTCATGGGGGATGGGGAGGGGCTGCGGGGGGGATTGTGGGGTTTTGGGGGGGTTAAGGGGGGTGATGGGGTGGGGGTGGGGGTCTGGGTTTCCAGTAGGGTCCCGCTGATGCCCCCCTCCCCCAGTTTTGGGGTCCCACTGATGCCCCCCCCCCCCCCCATTTTCGGGTCCCACTGATGCCCCCCCCATTTTCGGGTCCCACTTATCCCCCCCCTTTGCCCCCCCCAGGCTGTGTTCCGCAAGTTCGACCTGGACAAGTCAGGCAGTATGAGCGCCTATGAGATGCGATTGGCTCTGGAAGCATCAGGTAGTGCACTCGTTAATTAACCCGGTCACCCTTAATTAACCCATCACGGAGCCCCCCCTCAAACCGCACGCTTCGTCCCCAAAAGGCTACAAGCTGAGCCAGAAGCTGCACCAGCTGCTCATCACCCGCTATGCGGAGCCCGACCTGGCCATCGACTTCGACTCCTTCGTCTGCTGCCTCGTGCGCCTGGAGACGATGTTCCGTGAGCGCCTTCCCCCTCCAGCACTGGGGGCAGCCCCAAATCGCTGCTTTCCGACCGGGGAGGGGAGAACCTGCGTGGAAAACGCCGCATTTGGGGCTTTTCTCCTTAAAAATCGGCCATTTCCTCCTGCTTTTCCCATTCAGCCCCCATCGGGTTTCCCATTTTCCCCCCAAAATCTGGTCTGGTTTTCCCGATTTTTACCAGAAATCAACAACTTCCATGGGATGAAGAAATCCACAAAAAAAAAAAACCATGAGATTTTGGGGTTTTCCCCTCAAAACACAGAAATTCCCTCGTTCCCCCCGAATCCCATGAGGTCGTTCCAACTGTTACCAAAAATCACCAGTTTTAGTGCTCGACCGCGCAGAATTTCCCCTTTTTCCCCCCAAATCGACCCCAAAAAGCTCCAAATTCCCCCCAAAATGTTTCCCTGTACCAAAATCCCACCTTTTTCCCCCAAAGGATTTTTCCAGGCCATGGATGGGGACAAAGATGGCGTCGTCACCTTCGGACTCCTGCAGGTGGGGGGGCACTTGGGGGCATTTTGGGGCACTTTGGGGCATTTGGGGGCACTTTTGGGCACTTTGGGGCATTTTGGGGCACTTGGGGGCATTTGGGGCACTTTGGGTTCATTTTGTCGTCATTTGGGGCCATTTGGGGATTATCTGGGGATTATTTGGGGGTCTTTTGGGGTGACTTTGGGGTCTGTGTTCATTTTGGGGGCAGTTACGGGGTCATTTCAGGCCATTTAGGGATAATTTGGGATTACTTTGGTGTCACTTGGGGTCACATTTTGGGGTTAATTGGGCTCCTTTTGGGGGTGTTTGGGATCATTTGGGAGCATTTGGGGCTGTTTTGGCTTCGTTGGGCCCCATGTTTGCCCCATTTGGGGACGTTTTGGGATCCTTTGCTCATTTTGGGGTCTCGTTGCTCCCGGCTGCAGTGGCTGCAGCTCACCATGTTTGCCTGAGCGCTCCGTGGGACGGCGCCGACCCCACAGCAACGCCGACCCCACATCAATGCTGACCCCACATCAATGCTGACCCCACAGCAACGCCGACCCACGACCGCCCCGACCCGCAGCCCCCTTTTGGGGCGAATCCTCCCCATTTCCCCCCGCCCCGCAGCGGGGTTTTGCTTTTGGGATGGCAGCGAATCAGGGATCTCCTGCAGGGCGCCCGTGTTTTTCTACTCTGAACCCCACAGCCGGCTGAACCAAAGCCCTGCCCTTGTTCTCCTCTTCCTTTCCCCCCCTTTTCTTCCCCCTTTTTCTCCTTTTTTCCCCCAAACTCGCCTTGCTTTGCTTCAGGGCCCCCCACCCAAGTGCCGAACTGATGCTGTACATTTTGGGGCAGATTTTATATTTTTATTTCTTTTTATTATGGGATTTTTTTTTTTCATCTGTTGTGTCTGCGAAGGATAATAATAATAATAAAAAAATGGCTACGAGGGATTTTGGGGAAGGACCCCGAATGGGGTTCTGGGGTCGCAGGGTGGGCTGGGGGAGGATTGTGAGGATTTGGGGGAGGCAGAGAGGTTTGTGGGGGGGTTTGAGGTCGGGAGAGACGTTTGGGCGTCCGCGAGGAGGCTCTGAGGCCACGGGGCGCGTTTTTGGGGAGGATTCGGCTGTTCTGGGGGGTCGTGGAGCTGCTGGGGGATTTTGGGGCAGTTCCGACGGATTTGGGGCCCTTGGGACGCTTTTCCTCCCGGCGCCAAATTCTCTCTTTGCCCCGCCCCCTTCCTCCTCCCTCCCTCTCCCATTGGTCCCCTGTGTTTAAAATCTGCATAGCTACGCCCCTTGCCTTATTAGGAGAGGCCACGCCCTCTACCTCCCTCTCTCCCCCCCATTGGCCCCCGTGTTTAAAATCTCCATGTCCCCACCCCTCACCTTATTAGGAGAGGCCTCGCCCCCTTCCTCCTCCCTCCCTCCCCCATTGGCCGCCTGTACTTAAAATCTGCATGGCCACGCCCCACTCTCCTAATTAGGAGAGGTTACGCCCCCTCCTTCGTTCTCACGTGGGTTTTTCGCGCCGGCGCGGGTTTTTTTTCCCGCGGTGATGGCGGCCCCGGAGCGGGATGCGGTGCCGGTCCCGGTCCCGGTTTCGGTTCCGATCTCGGTGGAGGCGGTGTTGCGTGAGTTGGCGCTGTTCGAGCTGCGCTGCGACGGGGAGGACGCGACCGATAAACGTGAGGGGGAAGAGGGGCTGATGTCAGGTCATTTTGGGGGGGCTTTGGGCATCACAGGAGCTGATTTGGGGCCTCGGGACCCCCTGCCCCCCCCTCCCCCCCATGGTTGTGGGGCCGCCCCATCTCTGTGCCCCCCGCAGTGCTGGAGCTCTGCCTGTCCCACTCGTTGGACCCGGTGACGTTGGCTAACGAGCTGCTCGCCTTCATCACCAGCAAAGCCCTCGACCCCCAGCTCAGCCCCGAGGTCCTCAGCGCCTTTGAGCACGAGGTGAGACCCCAAAATCCCTCAAATTCACCCCAAAACGGTGCTGGGAGCTCTGGGGGGACCTCATTCCCTCCCACCCCCCATAGGTGCTGAGCAGGAGGGACAGACGGACCCGCAGGACGGACAGCCGCTGCCTGCACGACGTGCACACGTTGCAGGAGCTGTATCTGCCTCTTTTGGGGGGAATCTGTGGGAAATCGGGCAAATCTGGGGGATTTCTTATAAAATGGGGTGAAGTTGTGGGAAATCCCTCAGATGTGGGGGGATTTTGTAGGAAAACGAGCAAAACCGCAGCAGGAAAATGTGGATCTGGGGGCTTCTCCCATTCAAACCCCCCAAACAGAGTGGGCTGAGCCCTTCCACCGCTCATTAACACTAATTAAGGCAGCCTTTAATTAATGAGCGCCACATTCCTTAACGACCGAAGCCTCGACGAGGAGGAGGAGGAGGAGGAGGAGCAGCAGCTCTTGGATTCCTATTCCACCCCATCCAAAGTGCGGACCCACAGCAGTTCCCTCATTCCCCCCTATTTCCCCCCCCCCCCAAAAAACCCTTCCCCTTCTCCCCCTTTTTTCCCCCAAACCAATTCCTCTTTTTCCATTTTCTGCCCTCGAGCTCGTTCCCTTTTCCCAATTTTTCCCCTTTTTCCCCCAGAATTTTTCCCATTTCTCCCCCCAA
>NW_024964995.1:13046-13707 GCF_019238085.1 Lagopus leucura
CCATTTTTCCCCCTTTCACCCCTCGCTGCCCCCAAACCCCCTTCTTTTTTCCCCCATAACGCCTTCATTTGTTTTAATAGGGATCCCAAAAACGCAGCAGTTCCACCCCAGAAAACCCCAATCCCAAACGGAGCTCCTCCACCCGCAGCCCCATGGGGCTGCTGTCCCCAAAGAGCTTCAGCCCCAGGTACGATGGCCCCATCGTTTGGGGGCCGCCATCATTTGGGGCCGTTTGAGGCTGTCCCCATAATCCTGTCCCCATTCTCCCCCCCCCAGCATCGCCCCCTCCCCCCAATATTCCTCCCGCACCAATCGGGGTTCGGTGGTCGCCTCCTTCGGCCCCATCCACGCCGTCACCTGGGCCGGCCGGGGGGGCTCCCAATGCACCCCAAAACCCTTCAGCCCCCCCGAGCACAGCCTGAGCCGCAGCTACAGCTTCATGTTCCAGAGAGCGGCCGACGTCCGGGAAGGTGAGGAGGGGGGGCTGGGGGGGGGGTTTTGGGGTGCAGCCCCCCCTTTTGGGGGTGGCAGAGCCTTATTTTGGGGGTTTTTTGGGTTGTCTTTTTTTCCTCAGCGCTGTTCTGGAGGATGGAGGAGCTCGGCGATGCGCTCCGGTCCCACCACAACATCGAGGACTTTGCCTCCCTGCTGCTCCCAGCAC
>NW_024964996.1:0-26692 GCF_019238085.1 Lagopus leucura
TGGAGCTGGATGAGCGCTGTGCTCCTTTGCAACCCAGGCCATTCTATCATTCTCTAAGATCATCAGGTTCAGCCCCAGCCCATCCCTGCAGACCATCTCATACCTACTGACGTTTGTTCTGCTTCTCAGATCAGAAAAACTCCCAGCCCAATTTAATGCGTAATGAAAGAAAAAAGCACAGTTTGCTTTCAGAGAGTTAGACAAGTGTAATTAGACTTGTGACTGGAGTGTGTCTTAGACAATTCGTTTTTGTAAATGTGTACAATTTTGACCAAAGTAAAGGGCTCTTTCTTGCTGTGGAAGAGGTGAAGGAATGCTGTGCATGATTTTTAGGTCTCAGTGCCTGACACTGCTGGAGAGGAGCGTGTCCATCTTTCTAACACCCCCAAATCCACACCTCCAGGAACCTGTAGGTGAGTCAGGGCTTCTGCTCTGACCCTGTCACAGAACAGCAGAATGGTTGGAGATGGAAGGGATTCCTTGAAGGCTGTCAGATCCCACACCTTGCACAGGGACACCCACAGCTCTATCAGTGCTCACAGCCCATCCCCTTCTCCTGCGTATCATCATAGGATCATAGAATGGCCTGGGTTGAAAGGGACCACAATGATCATCTAGTTTCAACCCCTCTGCTATATGCAGGGTCGCCAGCCACCAGACCAGGCTGCCCATAGCCACATCCAGCCTGGCAGATCTGATCCCTGGTGTTTCTGCAGGGATGGGGCGCCACCACCTCTCCAGCCAACCCAAGTCTCCCAGTTCCAAGAGCAGATATAACAAATCCACAGGGGACACCACAACAGCAGTGACTGAACAAATCCCCCATTAAAACAAAGGAACAGAAGCCGCTATGTGGGAGCCCATCAGCTTTTAAGGAACCTTCAGAGCATGGGGAACATTCAGGGGCTGAGCTGTGCTCACTGCAGTGGGGCCATATCCTGACTGTGCAGCGCACGCTCTGCCAGAAGGGATGCAGCATCTTAACCCACGTGGGTACATAATGGTCATTGAGATGCTTTGCTTTTGACACTGCTTTTGTTAGAAGAGGGGGAAGCCACCCAGCCCCAGAGGTCAGCCCAGGAGCAGAAGCTGCCTTGCAAACATGTGTTCCTCATTTGCTCGGCATTTTTGACGCCGCTCGTTACAACAGCATGCAGCTGCTGCTTCTCAGCCTCTTGTTTGGGGCTGGGATTTGAACGGTGGGGGAGAAACATCAAAACCTCTCACTGGAATCTCGCTGCTCGCACCTGCAGTGTGGTGTGCAGGGAATGCATTGCCCTCATCTGAACGATCCCCTCGTTACAGGCTGCCTTTGCAGCCTTAGCAAACCAGCTCAGAAGCCAAAGAAGCGATGGGCAGTGCTGGTGATGGGCTGCACCTGGGTTTTACCCCAATTCCCAGCCTGTTATTTATGGTTCATGGTCTGCGCTGAGCGTGACCCACATTTTATCTGCTCAGATGTTGGAGTTGGTGCTGCATTTCGGGGCAGGCTGCAGAGGAGGCTTCCAGCACAGTCCCAGGCTTTTAAGAAGCTGTGTTTGAGGTATTCTCTTCTTTTAACCTATTACAAATACTCACAACAATAAAAACAACAACAACCCAACCTTTTCTATCGTGTATCTAATGTTTTACAGAGCAATCACGAAGGGCAGTAAATTGAGTAAAACCTGCTATCCTTGGCAGGATTTCCCTTCTGACTAAATTCAATATGAACAAAGAGGACAAGGGCAAATAACTTCACTTATTCAGGTCATTTTTCATAAGAATCATAAGAGTTAGATGGAAAAGGCCTATTAGATTACCCTGCCCATCTCCCATCTTGCCAGCACTGGGCCGTTCTCTGCAGTGAAACGTTTCATCTTCAGATGGAGGAAAGATAATTTGCCACTGATTATTACCGAGTGGAAGAGGATGGATGGCTCTCTGTCTGGGTTAGCAAATGTTTGTGACACTTCTGGCGAGGCTCATCTTTAATTTCTGCCGTGGTCTCCAGTAGCTTTCTGTTCATTCTTTGGGCCTGGTGATTTTATCAGGGATGCTGTTTCCTCCCCTTTGGCCCACATTTGCATTCCCACCCTGCTATTCTCCTCCTTCAAGTATTGCAGTAACCCTTAGGCTATCTGTAACAATTTCACCCCTTTGTGTTGATGCCCTTCCAGTGCTTGCCAGGATTAATGTATGAACAACAACAGATTGTTCTTCCTGTATAATGGGAAATGTTTATAGGGCTCTTCAGATTACAATAATTTGAAATCCTCTTGAAGATGGCTGCTTTTTTTCCCCATAAGAGAACTACCAGTGATGTATATACGAATCCTTTAACACAGTGACAAAACCCAAGAAGCTGACAATACAAACCAAGCCTCTTAGCAACGCTAAGAGAAGATGAATAATTGGGTAGCAGCCTATAAGCAAGGGAACTCTGAAGCCTTCAGTCACAGGCAGGTTTGAATCAACATCAATGTTTTAATTGCTGTGCAGCCAAGAAGCTTCTCCCAGGCTTTGCCTGCGTGAAGTGGAATGGTTTTGACATCTACTGCTCTAAATTACAGCTGTATGTGCAGCACGGTGTGTCCAAAACTGTACTGAAACGAACACGAGTTTGGAAGGAATTCTAACAGCAGAAGTTCAGTCATAACAGCAGAATATCTCGAGTTGGAAGGGATCCATGAGGGTCGTTGTGTGAATCCAGACAGAAGACCACCCAAAAATCAGACCGTAGGTTGAGAGTGGACTGAGCACAGAACTGGTTACTGCTCTGATGATGCCATGGGGTGCAGGTACTGAGGAAATGGTAATTTCTTATCAACAATATCTGCATTCTGACTGCTCAGTGAATGGGATGTGGCTCGTGGCACTGGGAAATAGGGAATCCCCATGGTGCGACGTGGACACGTTGGGTTTGGTGCTGTGAGATGTGCCACCAGGTCTGGGGAACTCGTGTGGCTCTTCTGGATCCATTCAGCATCTCAGCCCTGAGTGGGTCAAGGCTGAGTTTTGGAGGGAGAGCAAGGGGAAGGGAAGGGGTCCATCCATTTTCTGGGCAGCTTGGTCTGGTGGTTGGCGACCCTGCACACGGCAGGGGGTTGGAAGTGGATGATCATTTTCAAACCAGGCCATTCTGTCATTCTGTGATTCTGTCGTCCTGCTCTAAGGAGGCATTGGAGGCCTCTGTTTGGATCTCATCCAGCCAGCATCCCTTGAGCATGCTGAATTGGGGTCTCTGTTTTGTTTTCCTGTATTGCTGTTGACTCTTGTGTAACGTCAGGGAAATCAGGCAAGTCTATAATTTATGAACAGGAGATGTATTGAATGTGACAGGGAAAACCACTGGAAATTAGGATACACAGAGTGAGTGTTTGTGAAAGGAACAGGGGATACATGGAAATTAGATGGAGGTCTTAATGGAACGGAGGCGTTGTGGCACTGAGAGGCACAGTGGGGTGGTGGCTTAGGGTTGGACTTGGGGGTCTTGGAGGTCTTCCCTAACCTTAATGATGATGATGTTTCCGTGGATGTGATTTAAAAATGGTACATTGTGACCTGCTGTGTGATAGTATTCCCTTATTGGGATAGTGGTTGAATTGTGGAATAAGACTGGGGCATCTTCTGTCTGTCCCCCATGAAGTGCATGGGTGTAAGGCTTACCCTGTACAGACTTGCAATCAATTAATTCTGTTTGCAGAAATGCTCTAATTATACACTTTTCCAGCCAGTTTGGCACAGGAAGACAAGCGAAATCTCCAGCGGAATGCTTTCCCCATGAAAAAATCTGTATTATCTTATTTTTCCTTTGGCTTGAACAAATTAATCTGATTGGCAAACCCTTCTAAAAACCAAATGGCGTGCAGTGATTTACCTGCACAGAGCTTGTGCTTTCTGCACACAGGGGAGAGCAGCAGGGCTGTCCTTTGGGAGGCCGGAGGGCTGCAGTGACCTGGAAGGCACCCAGCTGGTGCAGCTCCTGTGCTGTGAGCTCTGCCTTTCTTCCCATTTTCAGCTCCATTCCTGCTCTCGGTGGCAGCTGCTTTAATACTTCTGCCAAAGAGAGTTGCAGGGGGGAAAGGAAAGAAGCACAAAGGAAGGAATTGTTTAGAATGTGGAGTCTAAAGATAGATGATGCTGCTGATGGTTGGTTCCGTTTTTAGCCTAGGTTTGTAAGGAAATGAAGCAGTGACATCATAGGATGGCTTGGGTTGGCAGGGACCTTACAACTTGTCCAGTTCCAGCCCCACGTCTGCCAGCTCCACGCTGATTTTGAGTGTGTTGGCCAACTGTGACCATATCATAGAACTGTAGGATGTCCCATATTAGAAGGGACCCATGGGGATCATCATCCCCAGCCCCACACAACACCCCAAACCCAGCCCTATGTCAGAGCAGTGTCCCAATAGTCCCTGAGCTCCAGCAGCTCAGGGCTGTGCCCACCACCCGATGGGGTTCAGGGCATTTTCCTGATATCTGACCTAAAAAAGTCCGTGTGACGAAACAATTTTTGCTGCAAGTTTTGCTGTTTCATGGCTGATGCTTTGTAAATTGGCAGTACACTTCAGGGCAGCCTTTTGGGTTCAGCAAAGATCTCTGCCTCAGGTTGCCATGTCTCTGCACCATCAGCCATAGGGTTGGAGCCGGGTGATCTTTAAGGTCCCTTCCAACAAAAGCCGTTCTGTTGTTCTGTGGAGCAGAGAGGGGCAAAGCCAGGCCTGAGGATTGGGAGCTGACTGTGTTGCTGTTGGTGTGGTTGGAGTTGGTGATGTGACTGTAGGGATAGGGAATAGAAATGATGGGGGTCAGGTCTCAGTAGTGCCCCTGTCCCAAGGAAGCCACGTGGGGGAAGCAGCCACCATACAGAGCCCAGCTCTGTTCCTGCAGGACCATTAATGGAACCGTTGCTGCTTAGCATTAACCCCAATCCCTGCACTGGCCAATGGGTTCAAGGTAAGCAAGAGTCACCAGAAGGATGGGATAGTGCTGCTAACATGGGGAAATCGTGGAGAGCAGAGAGGAGGAGGTGGGATGGTCCAGCATGGATCTCCTGCTTGAGCCCACGTGGTTGCCACCCGGGTCCTTGCTGCTTTGTACCTCATCTCTTTGATAGGATGAGAAGTAATGGCCTTAAGTTGCACCAAGGGAGGGTCAGGTTGGATATTAGGTAGATTTTCTTCTTGGAAAGAGCAGTGATGCACTGGTACTCTGGGTCTCAGAATGGTTTGGGTTGGAAGGGAGCTCAAGGATCACGAAGCTCCAACCCCCACCAATGCAGGGCCACCAACCTCCCCATCTCACAGCAGCCCAGGCTGCCCAGGGCCTCATCCAACCTGGCCTCCAACACCTCCAGGGATGGACGGGGCATCACAGCCTCTCTGGGCAGCTGTTCCAGCAGCTCCCAGCTCTCATAGTATAGAATAAAGAACTCCTTTTGTTCCTCTCCAGTTGTAACCCAGTCCTTTTGGTGTGCATGGAGCCTGAATTGGGAAACGTGGGGAATCCAGAATCAACTCAGCACTTGGTGGACTGTTCATTGCTAGTGGGCTGCAGGTGGGACCAGCAGCAGAAGGCTCTGCCTTGTGCCAAGTGCCTGAGATTACACTGATTTGAATTGCTTCAGTTTTTATCTAAACCAAAATCTGAGCACAGCCAGGCAGGATTTCATAGAAGCATAGAATCACAGCATGGCCTGGGTTGCAAAGGAGCACAGCGCTCATCCAGCTCCAAGCCCTGCTGTGTGCAGGTCGCCAACCAGCAGCCCAGGCTGCCCAGAGCCACATCCAGCCTGGCCTTGAATGCCTGCAGGGATGGGGCATCCACATCCTTGGGTTTAGAAAGCTAAACCCAGCAACATTTGATTTTGTCTTCCCAGGCTGCAGGAAATGTTGGGTACAGTGCCCATAACACACACAGAAATTATCTTTTTTCAGCAGTGGATAAATTGATGTGAGGGGGAAAAAAAAAATACAGTATTGATTTTCCTTTTCCTGTGGCTTTTGAGAGGTTGTTAATGCAGCAAGTACACGAGAGCACTCATCTGTCTGTCTGCACAGTAATCTCTAATAAATTGACTTTTTGAAAAACCATTTTTAGTCTGTAGTTTCGGGGACTTGATTTGTGGAGTAGATGATATCTGCTGGCACGTAATTACTCATTTTGGGGCTGTGTAGAAGGTTGCAGGATGCGTTTTGATGCATTATCTGTAGCACTAAACATCTCTCCTATTACTCACACAAGTTTTTCTCTGTGTTCTTCCTCATTGTAGGTGAGCGGAGAGGATTTGGGGGATCGTTTGTGTTTGTTGTTCGGAAGCAGTTTTTGGCACAGACACTTTTCAGAGTTAATTCTTGGATGTGATGTGGCTCTGAGGGCAATGATGTATGTCCAAGGAGATGAAGCATTGCCTGGGCTTAGGGTCTCGGGCTGTGTAAGCAGGCTGGTGGCTGTAATGGGCTGAAACCTGCTGCTTGTTATGATGGGACAAGGAGTGATGGCCTCACGTTGCACCAGGCGGAGGTTCAGGTTGGGTATTAGGGAACATTTCTTCTCCAAGGAAGGGTGATGCAGTGGCACAGCTGCACAGGGAGTGGGGGGGTCACCATCCCTGGGGGTGTTCAGAACCATGGGGATGTGGCACTGAGGGATGTGGGCATGGTGGGGTGGGCTGGGATTGGCCTTGGGGGTCTCTTGGGGATTGGGGGAGGGCTTTTCCAGCCTTCATGATTCCATGATTTCCAATTGAGCTCTGCTGTCCTCTCGACATCCCAAAGAGAAAAGAGGATGGAGTGCAAGTCCTTCCATCCCAGCTAAAACAGGTGTGGAGTCCAGCTCCCTTTCTTACGTGACCTGTGCTATCCTAAATGCTTCTCATGAGCCCATTAAATTTACCTTGTCTTATCCTTTGGCAACTTTGCATCAAGAAGGAATCAGAGGCTCAACCAACTGGAGTCAATGGCCCTGACCATCTGGTGATGGATGGCCATCAGAACAGCCTCCAAGTTTACCTGGCAGGCTTTGTCCTCACGGATCTCTCCAGCACCCATTTCTCAATGGATGTATTCAGAAGTGCAGCTGCTTCTACTAAGTGTCCTTTTTGTTTATGTACCAGTTCATGGCATTCATACCAGCTGAGAAAGTGGGCATTTTTCTCTCTTCATTTCTCTTGTAGGTCTTGGATCTGGGAGACAACATTTCAGGGCTCTGCCATGTGCCTTCCCCATGCAGTTGGTAAAACGCTTTACATTTTTATGCCCTTTTGTGCCTCAGAAGTGTTTGTCGTGGGAAGGTTTGATGAGGCACCCAAGGTTTGCTCTCAGGTTTTTCTTGGCCCTTGGGCCACTCTTGGAAGCATTGCCTGAAGGTGGTTCCGGCAATGTTATGTAGAAATGGAATTGCACATGTGTGTGTTCATACACCAGCTCCCATTCCGACAGGACTTTGCTTTTCAGACATTGTTATTAATTCTGAGAAATACCTTAGAATTAACACAAAGTCTCCTTGCCAGAAGCGGAAAAGACGTCTGGAAAAGGCTCTGCTTCACTTCTTGTTCATGGAACAGCGGAGATGCATTTTTATGGCTTTGATACTTTGGAATATACTCTTGGGGAGGCCATTTCTTGCTCTTAAGGGGAAACGTGTGCATTCTGTTTTCCCATTGTCAATAGTTTTCCAGTGCTTTCCTTTACATCTCTCTCCTGGCTGTCCTCATCCGCTGTTCACATTCAGCTTTGCTAAGGAGCACCACTGCTGTTAGAAATCTCCGTGCGTTGGATGCGTTGCCCAACAGCAGAGCATCCAGTTGGCTTTGCTTTCAGCCTTGTGCTTTTTCTCAAAGAGTCGTAGGATCATGAAGGTTGGAAAAGACCTCTAAGGCCATCAGGGCCAACCCCAACCATCCCCACTATGCCCAATGCCTGTGTCCCCAAGTGCCACCCAAAGCCACCCTGTAGAGGATGATACGACGCTGGAATAGCGGAGGTTGGAACATAGTGCAGAAGCCAAACAGCTTTTTCCTCAGGATTGAACAGGTCTTGTCTACCTGGGGCATGGACTGTGAGATATCAGATGCAATTACAGACTTTTAATTCTTAAGAGTTCATGGCACTTCTATTTTTTCTTGCTGGAGTGCTGGGTTTTATTTTTCACTGTTGATGTAAGATTTAGAAGGTAATGTCTTCCATGGGAGGGCCGTGTGCGTTTGTATGGTTGGCTCTTTATTGCAGAAGGCTTTTAGTAGGTCAAGGAAGCGCACATAGGAGGCTCTTAAAGTGGGCCATGAAATCATTTTGCTTAGCTTTGTTTTATCACTACTTTGACAAATCTTTCTCTCCCTTTGGACTGCGGCTCTCAATGCAGCAAAACAGCAATGCTCTGCCAGCGGTGCTGCCTTTAAATAAGGCACGGACAATATTCAATTTGTGTTTCTGCAGAAGTGTTTGCAACTTAGAATCACAGAATCGTTAAGGTTGGAAAAGCCTTCCAAGATCCCCAAGTTCCAACCCCATCCCACCATGCATCCCTGCAGGCATTCAAGGCCAGGCTGGATGTGGCTCTGGGCAGCCTGGGCTGCTGGTTGGCGACTCTGCACACAGCAGGGGGGTTGAAATTGGATGAGCATCGTGGTCCTTTTCAACCCAGGCTGTTCTGTGATTCTGTGCCCCATGGCCATGTCCCCATGTGCCACATCTTCACCTTACTGGAACCCCTCCAGGGATGGTGACCCTTGCATCTCCATAGACAGCTGTGCCACTGCATCACCACTCTGTGAGAAGCAATTTTTCCTAATATCCAACTTCTTGCCATAGCACTTGGAACATTCTCCTGCTGCTAGAGGGATGACCAGCTCTGCATTAGGTGTGCAGTGGAGGTCATTCACTTGCATTTAGCAGGGTTTTCCCTGCGGACTCCAATATAATCTTCTATCACCGACCCTGGAGGTGTTGAAGGAACATTTAGACGTTGTGTTGAGGGACGTGGTTTAGTGAGAACTGTTGGTGTTAGGTGGATGGTTGGACTGGATGATCTTGTAGGCCTTTTCCAACCTTGTTGATTCTACGAATCTGTGATTCTATATTGAGATGGGCTATGAGGTTTGTGGAAAACTGGTTGCAGAGCTCAATGGTTTGACGTAACCAGAAGTTTGGTTGTGTACAGCCCCCATTTGGGCTGGTTTTGCCTCAGCAGTATAGTAAATGGGGTAGGATGCACCTTTAGCAAATTAATGGATGGAATTTGCTAAATTGATGGAAGAGCAGTGCTTTCTGTGCTGAAGGGAAGGAGGTAAAGTGGGAACGGGGGTGATGGAAACCCATGTAAAGAAAGACAAACGCAGCATCCTTCATCTGAGATAGGATCATAGAATGGTAGAATGGTTTGGGTTGGAAGGGACCTTGAAGCTCACCCACTCCCAACCCCCTGCTGCAGGCAGGGACACCTCCCATAGCCCAGGTTGCTCACAGCCCCATCCAGCCTGGCCTTCAGTGCTTCCAGGGATGGACGGGGCATCCACAGCCTGGCTGGGCAACCTGGACCACTGTCTCACCACCCTCACAGGAAAGCATTTCTTCCTGATATCCAGTCGTCCCATGCAGGAGGCTCCTTGGCACACAGAAGGCAGTGAAATGCTGGGGTGAGACCAGCAGGAGCCTCCTGGAATGAGCTGGAGAAGGTGCAGGGGAACCTCATTACTGTTGTGCCTGCAGGGAGGTTATGGGCAGGATGGTGCATGCTTCTCAGAGGTGTGGGGTGATGAGAGGTAACAGAGAAGTTTGACAGAAGTTACACATTGGGGTGGAGGGGAATCAGCCACAAACCCTGAACCTGTTGCCTGAGGAAACATGGGAATCCCCATTAGATGGGTTTCTAACAACAGGTTTCAGGATCACTTCTGCCAGGAATAGCTCCGGTTTTCCCTTGAAGCAAGGAATGAATGCATGGCTTTTCCAGCACTGCTTTTCCCATAATGAGCCTGTGGGAATTCCAGAAGAACATCTCATCCATCTTTTCTTGTAAAGATCAGAAACACCCCAAACCAAAACAATAAAAGAAGCCCAATCCCTCCAAACACTCCAAAAACATCTGCACATCATTATTTGTGCTTCCAGAAGTGGTCAGCATCCTCCTACAGAGCACCCTGGTCCTCTCGATGTGCATCAGCGTGCCAAATCCGAGCCTGCTGGACGTTCCCACCTTGGGTTCAACTCAGAGAGAGGGATTTCATTACAGATTTTTGCAGCACACCGAAATACAAACAGCCCTTTTTCATTCCCTCAAGAGACACCAAAGTCTATTTGGAGGAATAAGAGTGCAGTGCAATATTTAGTCATAAAATGAAGATTTCCACCGCCGTGTTGACTTGGAGCATATGTTAGTGAAACATGTCTCTGCTTTGCAGACAATTGTGCTTATGCTGTGGCAAGCACATTTAAAACAGGCATGGAAAATGCGCAGCCGGGAACAATCCTGCAGCAATGGTGGGGTCATTGAGATGACTTAATAGGGCTTTTTCTTTTCCTAGCTATCTGTATTAAATCAATGATTCATATAAATTGTGCCAAGGGGAATTAATTGCTATCACGCGGTATAAAAAACTGCCAAACCGAGGGCGAAACTTCCACTGTTGGAGAGCATGAAATGAGATGGAGTTACGGTGTGGTTTGTGGGAGCGTGAAATGGCTGCGCCTCTCACCCCGAAATGGCCGTGATGTGGTGGAAAAAAGGGATTTGGGGAGCAGAGGTTGGAGGGTTCTGGCGTGTTGGGAGGTTTTGGAGGTTCTCCAAAGCATGCAACGACTATCAGAGCTGAAATGCATTTTTTTTCTCCTTGGCCTGGGTACATCTCCATCACCCAGATGGACAGAGGAGTTCTAGAGTCCATTGGGTTCAGTGGGGGCTGAACTCTTACACACCATATGGGGCTTGGGTTGGAGTCTAAATAATATGGTTTATTTCTTATCTCTACCAGAGGGACACTTCCTACCGTTCTCTCCTGCAGAAATGCACAAGGAGAATAACTTCATATGTTTCTGTGGTCAGATGTCATGATGATGAGGCTGTGCAGGGTGGCATCCGTGGGCAGGGTGATGGGCTTGGCTTAGAATGCCTTCTGCTGGCACATTTTTGGGGCTGTTGGAAGATCTACAGTGGCTCCTCAGAGGCAGAGGACATTATGGGTGCGTGAGCAGAAGATGCTTTGCTTTGGCAGCGGCTGTCTCATGCTTTGGAATGTTTCTCACCCTAATCAGTGGAGAGGAAAAAAAAATGAGCTTGGCCTTGTTGCTTGATTTTGGTATGCACTCCACACAAAAATGTGGCCATTTCCTGAGAAGCTACATTTTAAATAGAAGGTAATGGGATGAGAGGAGAATGTGAAAGCACTGTTGTGTAAAGGAGAACAGGTGAAAGATGCACTTCTATGAGCTGGTTAAGGAAAAGTCATCTTTTGTGTGCAAGAAGATGCCCTGCAGGCATTCAGGGCCAGGCTGGATGTGGCTCTGGGCAGCCTGGGCTGCTGGTTGGCGACCTGCACACAGCAGGGCTTGGAGCTGGATGAGCATTGAGCTCCTTTGCAACCCAGGCCATGCTGTCATTCTGTGATTCTATGAAGAACAGTGGTCTTCAAAGTTAGAGTCTGGAAGGCAGAAAGAAAAAGCATGGAGGAGCAGATGGAAAGTGGGGGGCGTAGGGTTTGCTGCCATTATTCAGCAGAAGAACTGATGGATGTCATTGTAACTTCCAATTTGCTTTTTAATGATGTTGCTCTGCTTGTTGATGGGAATCAAGTGGCGAAAAATTAGGTCTATGGTGACAGCAATGGGTAATGACTTCTCGAGGAAGGGAGGAGAGACTTGTACTGCTCAGTAAGTGCTCAGTAGACCCTAGTGAAAGAAATGCTGTCTTAACTGGCTTGTAATTGCTTTTCAACTTATGTAGAAATGAGTTTGTTGTTGAAAAGCAGTCCGTCCTTGAACAGTTGCGATGAACATTGGGAACACCTCGGTGGATGAGGAGTTGCCCACCTTAAAATTATGTCTGGCTCAATAAATGACTTAGAATCATAGAATCATAGAATCATAGGATCACCAAGGTTGGAAAAGACCTTCAAGATCACCCAGTCCAACCGTTCACCTATTCCCAACAGCTCCCACTAAACCATGTCCCTCAACACAACATCCAGCCTTTCCTTGAACACCCCCAGGCTCGGTGACTCCCCCACCTCCCTGGGCATCCATTGCAGTGCCTGACCACCCTTTCTGAAAAGTAATACTTCCTCATGTCCAGCCTGAATCTCCTCTGCCGTAGCTTGAAGCCATTCCTTCTGCTCCTATCACTGATGACACGAGAGAAGAGGCCGACCCCCAGCTCACTACAACCTCCCTTCAGGAAGTTATAGAGAGCAATAAGGTCTCCCCTGAGCCTCCTCTTCTCCATGCTGAACATTCCCAGCTCCTTCAGCCTCTCCTCATATGGCCTGTGTTCCAGACCCCTCACCAGCTTTGTTGCCCTCCTTTGAACACGTTCCAGGGCCTCAATATCTTTCTTGCAGTGAGGGGCCCAAAACTGGACACAGTACTCGATTTCATTAAGTGTAGCTGGGTGCAGGGATGCCGCTCTGGCATCAGTCAACATGTGTGTGCTTTGGGTATGGTGGAAGACAAAAGATCTGGTAAGCTGTTGATTGGTTGCTTAGGGAAACTTTGTGGATAAGTTAAACACTGCTTTTGGGAGTCACTTTTTTGACCAGAACTCCTTCTCCCAAGACTTGATCCAGCTGGATGGAGTGCAGGCTCTTGGCACAGAAGAGTCACTGACAAAACCATCAACCTACCACCAATATTGTTCACTAAACCACGTCCCTAAGTACCATGGGACACAGATTATACAGACAAAACAATGATGGAAGCAATGTACCTGGGCTGATTTCTAAATGCTGCAAGAGTATCTGCATCAATGAGACAACCTGCAAATTGATTTTACTGTCATGAGGGTAGCGGAGAAAAGATCACACCTCTGCCTTCTGTAGTGATATTAGCAAAACATCAAGAAGGGATCAAGGGCTACTTGCAACGTGTAATTCTGTTTTGGCAGAAAACAGTCCCCAAACCTTCATGTGGCTCAACAGGACAAGGATGGATAAAACCATCCGCGCTGTGTAGACATGCATGTCTTGCTCTTTGCTTTATCTCACTGTCCCTAAAAATATCATTCCATGCAACAAATGAGTAAACTGTATTGAAAAGCTTGTCTTTTGTTGCTGGAAACCCCTGGTTTTCCCCAAGAGAGAAGAGTTCCCTGGGGGACTTCATCCAGTGGGTAAGTTAAAGGAGTGTCAATGAAAGGCAGGCTCTGGGACCCAAACCTAATAGTTAAGTTCTGTGGATGCCTTCTTTTAGTAAATTTGTGGCATAGTCCCTGTTTAGTGAAAGTGTGTCTTCTTAGCAAGACTTTGTGGAGCTTTACGGTGCCAGGAATTGGACTTGGTGATCCCTGTGGATCCCTTCCAACTTGAGATATTCTATCATTCTTTGCGAGGCTGGATGACGTAGAACTGTAGA
Organism: Lagopus leucura; assembly: GCF_019238085.1. Taxonomy (NCBI): domain Eukaryota; kingdom Metazoa; phylum Chordata; class Aves; order Galliformes; family Phasianidae; genus Lagopus; species Lagopus leucura. The sequence goes on from NW_024964996.1 coordinate 13,542, forward strand.
CTTGGATAATCACTGAGGTTGGAAAGGATCTCTCAGATCCCCAAGCCCAACTCATCCCTCCATGCCCACTGACCATGGCTGATGGTCAGCAACGCTGACACGGCCGTCAATGCTGATGGTGGCTCAAGCTCTGCTCGTCCTCCCGTCACCACATTGGTGCGACTGAGCAGCCTTCTGCTCAGCCAGCTCAGAGAACAGCAGAAAAGGATTGTTTTTAACCCAACTGAGTTCTCCAGTCTGCTTTGCTGATGGGCTGTGTTGTACTGAGGCACGGGGCAGTTTTCAAAGGAGGAAGCAGAGGAAGAGCTGAGAGCCAACGCGGCCACTGGGGCTTCCTGCTATGAGGTCTGCCTTCCAAAATTACTTTTTTCCATGTCTTTTCTTTCCTGCTCAGTGATCCCACAGATGTTTTGGGCTTCCGATTCCTCCAGGTGGCTCTAATTTGATATACATATAAATGCATATGTATACATTGCCAATACTTCTGGTTTCTCAGGGTTTTATTTAGTTTATTTTTGGATGTGTCCTGAAAAGAACTGAACTCTGGTCTGGATGATCTGATTTAGCATCTGCATGCAAGAGGCTCTATGACAAATGTCCCTGGTCAACTTTCTCCACTGTCTCCTTGCTCCCAGCCTAATGCCTTTGAGCTGTAGCCCTTCAATTATTCACTATGTGAGCAAAGGTTATATGAGAATGGAACTCTGTCGATGCTTGTCCTCATGTCTGAGTAGATTGTCTGTCATGTTCTCGTTAATCCCTCTTTTTTTAGTGCTATGAAGGCTTGTAATAGAATGTTATTCTTGGATTTTTTTTTTCTTTCAGGACGGAGAAAGGTCAAACTGAGGCTGCTGTAGTTGTAAAGTTTAATTTTAGTTTTTAAGGCGATTGCTGCAGTTAATTTTAGAATAGAAATTTGCCTGTGTTTTCTTGTAGGAGAGGGGTGACGGCCTGCAGTTCTTCCAGGGGAGGTTCGGATTCGGTGTTAGGGAAAGCAAGTGTTAGGGAAAGCACCCTCAGCAAGTTTGCTGATGATACGAAGTTGGGAGGATTGGCTGACAGCCTGAAGGCCGTGCTGCCATTCAGCGAGAGCTGGATAGGCTGGAGAGCTGGGCAAAAAAAAACCGGATGAGGTTTAACAACAGCAAGTGTAGAGTCTTGCATCTGGGGAGGAATAATTGCATGCACCAGTACAGGTTGGGGGATGAGAGGGACCTGGGTGTCCTGGTGGACGACAGGTTGGCCATGAGCCAGCAGTGTGCCCTTGTGGCCAAAAAGGCCAATGGCATCCTGGGGTGCATTGCACAGAGCGTGGCCAGCAGGTCGAAGGAGGTGATCCTCCCCCTCTGCTCTGCCCTGGTGAGGCCTCATCTGGAGCACTGCGTCCAGTTCTGGGTTCCCCAGTACAAAACAGACAGGGATCTCTTGGGAAGAGTCCAGCGGAGGGCCACCAAGATGGCGAGGGGCCTGGAGCATCTCTGCTATGAGGAAAGGCTGAGTGAACTGGGTCTGTTCAGCCTGGAGAAAAGAAGGCTGAGAGGGGACCTGATCCAGGTCTATAAATATCTAAGGTGTGGGGGGCAGAATGGCGAGGATGGACTCTTTTCATTGGTGAGTGGAGACAGGACAAGGGGAAACGGACAGAAACTGCAGCATAGGAAGTTCTGCAGCAATGTGAGCAAGAACTTCTTTACAGTGAGGTGACGGAGCACTGGAACAGGCTGCCCAGGGAGGTGGTGGAGTCTCCTTCTCTGGAGATGTTCAAGACCTGCCTGGATGCCGACCTGTGCGACCTGCTGTAGGGAACTGCTTTGGCAGGGGGTTGGACTCGATGAGCTCTGGAGGTCCCTTCCAACCCCTACAATTCTGTGATTCTGTGAAAGTTTATTCTCTGAAAGTGCAGTCAGGCCCTGGCAATGGGCTGCCCAGGGGTTGTGGGGGGGTCACCATCCTTGGGGTGCTCCAGAGCTGTGTGGCACTGAGGGATGCGGGCAGTGGGCATGGTGGGATGGGTTGGGATGGAGCTTGGGGATCGTAGACATCTTTTCCAATGATTCCAAGGCTTTGAAGGTTCAGGATTGCCAGTGGTGTAGTAAATGGTTTCAGTTAACGTTGTACTTAGGTAATTAACTTGCTTTCTTTTGACTGCAAAGTTGTCTTAGAAAGTACAGATTGCACCAGAGAGAACAACAGCTCCACAGTACTGTGGTGGTGATGAAAACAGGAGGTGATTGATTTTCACCATCTACTTCTGTGCCTTTGAATATTTTTTTCCTGTCTGAAATTAGAATTGTGTTTGATACAAGGACGCAGCCCAGCATATTGGGCTGGTGCTGGACCTGGAAGTGTTCAGGGAACGTTTGGGGGCATGGTTTAGTGAGAACTATTGGTGATACGTGGACAGTTGGGCTGGACCTGGAGCTCTTTTCCAACCTATGATTCTATGCAGCGTTGGGAGAAGGCGGTGCTTTGAGGCTGAAAGTACATGGGGATAGGAGCACCTGGGTGCAGAGGAATGTTCACTGTGTAATCTCAGTCAGTTTTACTCATTGGAGCTTGAAGAACATTCTTGGTTTTGCTCGCTTGGGATGCCCACAGGCTGAAACACAAGGCTGTGGAATTGTAGAATGGTTCTTTGGCCTTTTGGCTAAGACCAATGTAGTTTTGAGTAGACCAATGCAATAGGACTTAAATAGAATCACAGAATGGCCGGGGTTGGGAGGAACCTCAAGGATCACGAATCTCCAACCCCCCTGCCACATGCAGGGCCACCAACCTCCACGTTTAATGCTTAACCAGGCTGCCCATCCAACCTGGCCTTGAAATACAGCGGGTGCTTGAGTGCCTGGCTCCATCCAAGCGTTGCTAGATTTTGTCCAGTGGGATTTTAGCTCGTGATGTTTTTCTCTTCCTTCCAAAATCATGATAAATGTCCTGTTGGACGGCCATAGTATTCCATCGGTAGGGAAGGTTTTTGAGGAAGAAAATTGGCTCAGGAGGAAAGTTGTGCAGTGCCATCCGACTGGATGAAGGCATTTCCTCAGCTGAGAAGGCTGTGTTTGTTCTCTGCGGCATGTCAGGAACTCGGTGATGGTTTTTATCTTCATTTGATAAGTCATGGAGTGTGTTTTTAACCGAGTTGTGCCAACACAGCATTGCCCTAGCAATCTGCAGTCTTTTTACACCATGTCTTCTAATTAATTCTTAATCGATTTCATAATCCCTGTTCCCAGCTCCTACCTCTGGAGTCTTGATTTTTACAGAGGAACAAAAGCAATGGATGGAAAAGGATAGAAATGGATGGGAGTGTGACAGAAGAATAATTGTGAGGTCACCCTAATGGTGGAAAGAATCAAACTTAAGTATTGGTCATAGCAGAGGAGGATAGAAATAAAAGGAAGAATACTCTGCCTGCTTCCAAATTGATGAAGATAGTAGGTAATGAGTTCTCTTACTAAGTAGCCCCAGTAATCTTATAAGGAAATGTTAAAGGGTTTAAACTTTTTGGCACCAAAAACAATGGGAGGGAAGGGAGGACTGAGGGAGTAAGCTGCGGGAATCCTTTGTTGGGTTTCTTTGCTCAATTTGATAGAGGTAAATTGCTTTAAAAGCTAGAGCATGTAATCTAATAATTAGTAAAATTAGAAGGTAATGGGAAACTTGAGCAGAACGCATTCTCCTTCAGTTAATGAATTTATTCAGCAAGCTGCTGCAACTTTGGCTCTCTGAAGAAGCCTGTAGGAAGCTGAGAGCGGTGAGCAGGAGATGCAAGAGCCCTGACCCTGAACTGAGGTGGCTTTCCACTTGTGGCAATCTGGTAGACGAGCAAAGAAACTGCATTGCAAGGCACTGGCATGGGCTGCCTGGGGAGCGGGGGGGGGGGGTCACCATCCCTGGGGATGTTCCAGAGCCACTGAGGGATGTGGGCATGGTGGGCTGGGTTGCGGCTGGGCAGGGAGATCTTGGGGGTCTTTTCCAGCCTGAATGATTCCATGATTCTAAATCCATGTGGGCTGGAGGAGGTGTAGAAGCATCCAGAAACTTCCAAAGCCGAAACAAAGCAAAGCCTCTCAGCTCCAGCAACCCAAGGCTGGTTTTTATCTCCACCCTAGGCTCCTCGTGTGCCGTTTTCTCTTTAAAATATGTTTTCCTTCTCTAAATGTCTTATAAGTGTCGTACAGAGTTGGTACAAAAGCAGATTTTTGCTAGTGCTCATTTGAGTGATCTATCTTGAATTCTGACCATTTCTGAGTGTTTTTTGAAAGAGAGAAGAGGACAGCGATGCTTTGTGGCCGTAGGTAATGGCCAGCCTCCATCTCCTAGCAGCAGCAGCACAGAATTATAAGGAATCTAATTGCTTTGACTTCTGGTCAAGAATGAAGCAGAAAAGAACCTTAAAAATAACCCCACAGGGTGATTGTACCGAGTGCCTGTTGGGCAGCACCGTAAGGGAGGTGCTGATGCTGTTGTGGCTGAAGGAAGACCCCATGATGGGGCGAATAGATGGTGGGCACAGCACTTCTATTTGTTTGCAGGTGGAAAATAGTGGAAAGATGAAGCTGCTGAAGGTCACTGCAGCACTGCCCTGCTAAACCAAGCTGGACATATGGAAGGAAAGCACTGCTTGTGCATTCGGCACACGTGGCACTCCTCCAGGAGTTGCACAGAGGAGTTGATGGGCTTCTGTGGCCGTGGAGGTGTAAAGATGTAAAAACAGTACATTAAAAACCAGATAAATACAAAACTTGACAAATGTAGCTACTGAGGTGAAGCAATGAGGGCAAAGGCACCAGGGGCGAATTGCACCCGGGTTTCTGGCAGCCTGATTGCTTTTCTTGTTTCTTTCTCACTGCAAAAGGAGTCACTTATTTAATTAGACAAAACGTTACCGAAGCTTTTGGAAGTGAAGCTGCAGCCCACGTCTTCTTGATAAATGGCTGTGTGTATTCCTGGAAGGAAGTTAAAACGGGGCTGTGTTATATTTGGTACCTCCTGAAGCACTGAGGCTACTCTGAGTACAAAATGTGCTCCAAGAGAGAGTCGTTTGCCAGCGCTGAGCGTGATGTGATGAGATTTGTCAAGTCGTCCTTTCTGCTGGAGCTCGCTTGGCTTTTCCTCTCCCTCCTGCAGACGGTTTGTTACATTCTGTAGTTGTGTCACTGAGCTGCAAAGGAAACCAGAAACCCCAAAAATGTGAGGAATCTCCAAGCAGCACACGCACTGTGCTATAAGGCAGAGGGAGAGAGGGCAACCGTGTGCGCATAGCATCATCAAGGCTGGAAAAGGCATCCAGGGTTCCCAGCTCACCGTGCCCACTGCATGTGTTCCTCAGTGCCAGATCCCCCCATTCTGAACACCCCCAGGGTCAGTGATCCCCCTCTGCTCCCTGGGCAGCTGTGCCACTGCCTGACAGCTCTTTGGAGAAGGAATTTTCTCTGGTGTCCAACCTGACCCTCCCTTGGTGCAGCATGAGGCCGTCGCCTCTCATCCTGTCCCTGTTTCCAAGGAGCAGAGGCTGACCCCCACCTCACCACAGACTCTTTTCAAACGGAGAGGTGCAGTGCTCAGCTCTTGGTTGCCACAGCATCAAGATCACCCAAAATTTCAGGCTCTAGCACTGTGTTCTTTGGCTTTATTCTAAGGATGCCATCTCCAGTGGCACTCCACTGGTGTTGTCCTCCAGCAGGGGACCCCAAAAATGTCATGAGCAGTAAATCTATCTCTCCACCTTTTCCCTTGGTTCCATCTTTCTCCTTGCAAGCCCTTTGGTCCAGAGGTGGTGAAATAAACTGACCCACAAGAAATATGGATCCAGTGTTTGCAAACATTGGGGTTTTTGCTCTTCTGTGTATTGGGGGCAACATGGGGGGCTGCCCATGAGCTGTCCCTGAGCAGGGCAGTGTCATCTCCCTCAGTTTTCCTATCAGCTGGCAAAGGAAGGTGTGAGAGTGCCATGTAAAGCTTGGTTGGCCTAAAACCAAACCCCTGCCCAGGAGCTGGCTGAATGTTTAAATAATCACAGTTCCCATGTTTTCTCCTTTTTGGAAGCTGAGAAGACCCTGGTTCTGGTTTATCTGCTGGCTGTTTCTAGATATATATATGCAGTCCTCCAGCAGGATATAGGAAGGCATTGAGTTTCAGCTCATACAGCCTTAGTGCAAGATGCAGCATGTGAGCCAACCCAAAGCCACCAAGCATAGCTGATGCCTGCAGAGAGATTCTCAGTCTCGGTTGAAGAGAGGATGCAAATGCTGAATAATCTGGTGGAAATCCCAATGGAAAAAACATGTTTTTTGGGTTTTTAGAGGTTAAACAAATGGACATTTATTTTAAGGGAGCTGCAGTAGATGCCCTCAGCCAGCAGTGGGGCTGTTTCATGCTCAACATGCCTCGCTGCTCTTGCTGCAGTGCAAAGATGACATCTCCATGCTGGGACGAGCCATGCTTTCTGTGCATTGGGTTTGCCAACAGAGCCTTACTGATGATTCTCTTTCTGTTGTTCCTTTAGAGCTGTGGAATGCTGTGACCAGTCCCAGTGCCCCGCAGCCGAAGGCAAATCGCCATCCGGATCACCTCCATTCGAAGGAAGTTTGTTCACAAGAGGTACTGACTCACATGTGCATGGTGTGCTCCAATGGTTACGTGTTAATACCTGCTGTAGGGAACCTGCTTTGGCAGGGGGGTTGGACTGGAGGTCCCTTCCAACCCCTACAATTCTGTGATTCTGTGATACTGTGTTGATTTATAAGGGTTAATAAGTCCGAGGTAATGAGGGCTGGGATGGAATGCACAGTAGGTGTGTGCTGCTCCTGTAAAGAGCTGGCTTTTTAGTGGTTGTTAGTCTTCACATCATCTTAGTAAACACAGTTGTTTTGTATCCAAAAGAAGGCAAAAGGCATCACTTGGGTCAAAATCAGTGGGTTGGCAAAGGGGCAGTCCTCATATGCAGCTCTGTCATCTGCCCATAGACGGCTTTCTATCTGTTTCTATTGCTGCTTTCCATAAAAGAAATCACAGAATCGTGGCCTGGGTTGAAAAGGACCACAGTGATCATCCAGATTCAACCCCCCTGCTATGTGCAGGGTTGCCACCCAGCAGCCCAGGCTGCCCAGAGCCACATCCAGCCTGGAAAGCATCACTGTGTGTCTGTCCTGCAGGTGAATTTTCCCCTGGCTATTCATACTCTGCTCTTACTGCAGAGAAAACACCAGGACAGCTGAAGTGTCAGCCTGACCCAACCCAGCTGCTTTTGTGGCAAAAATAGACTTTTTTTTTATTCCCCCTTTTTTATGTGTGTGGCTGATTGCTTAGTAACACAGACCTTAAATGTCAGCAGCTGGGCTACCCACTGAGCGTGCTGCTCCCACTCGAGTCAGAGCTGCTGAAAGGCAGATGCAGGCAGAGAGCAGCAGTGCTGATGGATGCTCTCTGCACACCCGTTGCATTACTGCACTTGCACTGCTGATGCATGCTGTCTCCCTTGCTCTCCCAATTTTAGCCCTATGATTGCTCTAGCCCTGCACTGGGAAAAGCCCTGCTCTGATTCAGTGCCTGCTGTCGGCTTATGGATGAAAGCAGGCTGATGTTTCTTCCCTTTCCCTCTGCACATCTCAAGTAGGATGGGACAGTGCCAGAGGTTTCAGAAAAACCTTGCTTTTGCTGATCTGGCAGCAATGATGGGTCCTTTTCTCTTGAGTGTCAAACCAGAAAAGAAGGACAAAGGGAAAAAGAGGACCTTGCTCTCCACCTGTCCTCTTATTCTGTCCCCCCGTAGCAGCAATGGGAGGCATAGGTGGGGCTGTGCTGCTTTGTCTGAGCAGAGCAAACAGAAATGCAGGGCTGCAGAAGGGCTGGGAGCAAAGAGAAGGGCACACAGTGGATGAACAGTGAAGGAGGAAGATGGCAGAGGTGGAGCTGAATTGCTGAGAGATTGAGGTGTTTGGAAATGAAAGGGCAGAAGAATTCAGTTAAACTCTTGGTGGGTGTTGTGCTGACCTCTTAACTTTGTCTACTCAGGTGGTTTCCTGGTCAGGAGGTAAGCCCTCATCCCTTTTCCCTGCCAAATCCAGGGGAATGCCAGCAATTAAATAGTTAATCACAGTCCATGTATGTCTGAAAATAACCTCTCTTATCTGTGTTAATGGTTGGGTTTGAGGTAAACATTTAGAAATGCATTTTGGCATTAAGCTGTGTGCAGGGATGGAATTTGGTGTGTGTTTAAAAGCCCTTTGGATGAGGTGCTCAGGGACATGATTTAGCAGAGGGCTGTTAGAGTTAGGATAGGATGGTTGGGTTGAGGTTAGGCTTGATGGTCTGTAAGGTCTTTTCCAACCAAGCAATTCTGTAATCCTGTGGTTCTATGATTCCTAGTGGCTAAGCCTGTTTGGACCTCATGAATTCTCCCTTCACCTCCGAATTTCTGATTTCATGTGAAGAATTTCTTGTCTGGAGTCTTGTGAGTGTTCCATAGCATCTTTAAGGTTGGAAAAATACCATTAAGGTCACGAGGTGCCAGTTTTGTGGGGTCCACAACGCTCCACAGAGCTCTGCTCTGGGACAGGAATTTCCTTTCAGAGCACAGATGGTCTGGATGATGCCACCTGTAGCACCAATCTTTGTAGGTCCCAGGATCCAGTGGTGGAGTGAGGTGAGATTCCTGGCCATGGTGCTGTGTAATGATGGTGGTACCCAGGCCAGGGGGAGTCACATTCCTTCTTTTCCTCTGGATGATGTGTAGAGGAGGGGCATAGGTTGGGTTAGAATATTGTCCGTGTTTTAAAATGCAGTTTTCTGCACACGTTGTGGGGTTTTTAATGTGTTTATGTCTGTGAAAATGCCTGAGTTCAGAGCACGCTGCTCATCTCATGGCTTGGAAAATGCAGGCAGGAGCGTATCTGTATCTACACTGCAGTGCTGTGCAGGTAGATGGAGAATCACAGAATCACAGAATTACCAAGGTTGGAAAAGACCTTAAAGATCATCCAGTCCAACCATCCACCATAAATGAGGGCGCAGGATCACCACCCATTGCTTCAGAGCCCTCCTTTGAGGACGTTTGCATTTCAGGGAATTATGTAGCTGGTAAGAAAAAGTGTAGCACTGTGAGTTTCGGGACCGATTAAGATCACAGACCATAGAATGGCTTTGGTTGGAAGGGACCTTAAAGCCCATCCAGTTCCAACCCCTGCCATGGACAGCGTTGCCACCCACCTGATCAGGACGCCAAGGGCTCTGTGCAAGCTGGTCTTGGACACTTCCAGGAAAGACAGTGGGTCTGGGGGGGATCAGAGGACGGGTGTTCGATGCTATACCATGTAACCTATGGCGATGTGCATGGGATGTACTTCATTGGAACAGCAGGAGCAGCTGCCTACACCCCTCTAGTGTGTGTATTCTGTTAATTGTAGTGCTTCTCACTATAGCTAGATTCCCAGCAGCCTCTCCCATGTTCAGGGAGAAACCTTTCAGCGCTAGTGAGGCTGCACCTCGAGTACTGTGTCCAGTTTTGGGCCCCTCACTGCAAGAAAGATATTGAGGCCCTGGAACGTGTTTAAAGGAGGGCAACAAAGCTGGTGAGGGGTCTGGAACACAGGCCATATGAGGAGAGGCTGAAGGAGCTGGGAATGTTCAGCATGGAGAAGAGGAGGCTCAGGGGAGACCTCATTGCTCTCTATAACTTCCTGAAGGGAGGTTGTAGTGAGCTGGGGGTCGGCCTCTTCTCTCGTGTCATCAGTGATAGGAGCAGAGGGAATGGCTTCAAGCTACGGCAGGGGAGATTCAGGCTGGACATGAGGAAGTATTGCTTGTCAGAAAGGGTGGGCAGGCACTGGAATGGATGCCCAGGGAGGTGGTGGAGTCACCGACCCTGGGGGTGTTCAAGGAAAGGCTGGATGTTGTGTTGAGGGATGTGGTTTAGTGGGAGCTATTGGGAATAGGTGAACGGTTGGACTGGATGATCTTGAAGGTCTTTTCCAACCTTGGTGATTCTATGATTCTATGATTCTATGAAACAGGAGAGTGGACATTCCTGACCAGTAGATACCCTTCATCTCTCGAGCTTTACCTCATCTGTATGAGTTGTGCAGTCCTAAGACTCTCCTAAGTGTACCCCAAGACAGCTCTGGGTGCTTCAAGCTGCTGAAATTTGGGTTCTGTCTTCCCTCTCCCACACCAGTCATAAATACAGGGGTGGGCAGGGTTTAGGACCTGTGATTATTTTGACCGTCCTTGACATCTTTGGCCATTCTCGATTACCTTTTTCCATCCTTAATTACAATATGCATCCTTAATTACTTTATCCATCCTTGCTTCATGTGAGTTTTCACTTCCTGAAAACATTTTCTGGGACATGGTCAGTTACCCAGAGAGTGGTGAGGTGCTGGAACAGCTGCCCAGAGAGGCTGTGATGCCCCGTCCTTGGAGGTGCTCAAGGCCAGGTTGGATGGGGCCCTGGGCAGCCTGGTTTAGCATTAAACGTGGAGGTTGGTGGCCCTGCATTGGTGGGGGGTTGGAGCTTCGTGATCCTTGAGCTCCCTTCCAACCCAAACTGTGATTCTGTGACATGGTGGCTATAGGTTGGGGCTGGACTTGGGGATCTTACAGGTCTTTTCCAACCTTAAAAATTCTATGACTTTATGACAGATGAGCCTATGGTCTTTTTTCCTTCTTTGAGGCCAGGAAATGCATTGTATCTGTATCCCATTGTATGGATGTCAGTGAAAAGCTCACTGACCCCGACATCTTTCCGTAGTCATGCGTAGCCTTTGGGAACCTGTTGGTAGGGACTGGGATCCACCAGACCTGCAGCGAGCAGGGATCATGGCTCATGCATAGAGAGCATGTTATGTCAGGTTATGTCTATTTTTTTTATATATATACTTTACTTTTGAGTCATGGATTTCAAAACCACAAACGGAGCCGTGCATTTCCTCAAGACACGAAGGCAGAAAACTCATCAAACTCCATCCAAACGAGCGCAGTGTGCTGAGAAAACGCCTAGAGGCCCTGCCAGTGAGGTGATGGTAGGAGGTCTGCTCGAGTGCTGCTGGCCATTCTTACTGGAGAGGTGCAGAAGTGCTCCCAGGTCCCAAAGGCTTTTGCCTGGGAGGCTGCAGTGCACGGGCAGCACGAGTTCCCCATTCCCTGCAGTGCTTCCCCGCAGCGCTCCTTCCACGTTTCTGCTCCCACAAAAGCCATGCTGGAATCGATGGCCCTTCCTTTGTTCCTTCAGATGTATAATTTACCACCTCTTCCCGGCGTGCCAGCCTTGTTTGTATTGATAAACCAATGTTCTCTGTGTACAGCCTGTAGATGATTCTGCTCCCCGACTGCAGTGCTGCTAAATATACCTGTTTCTGATTAAATGCATTTGAATGTGTGAGTCTGGTTAATCAGCTCCACCTTCCACAGATTCTTTTGCTAGCTCGTAAAGGCTGTGTGTTCTGATTTATAGTGCCAAAAGGGGTAAACTGACATTAAAAGCATTAATTAGTCTTGGTTGGCTGCACAAAGAATAGAGTTGGTGTGAGCCAGCTTTTGATTTAGCCCTTTGTGGGCCTTCGGTTTTGCCTAAGCTTGTTACAGAGTTGTATCTCTGCCTTTTTCATGCTAGATTGTATAATTAGAGTTTAGTGTGAAGTACAGTGATTGGGCTTGAAGAAAGCATGAGCCCCCTACAATTATAAGCAATGAAGCTGTAAAGCAGTTGGACGGGACTTCACGTATATTTTAAATAGAGAAATGTTCTTTGTAACCTGTGGATGTGAAAACTGATTTAGCATTGCTAGATTTCCAGTAACAACCCAGAGGATTTATTGTGCCTTGGTGCAGTACTGTTGTTTCTGTTGGTGAAGCTTGGAAATGATGTAGACTCGTGCAATTACAGAGTCATTAAGGTTCGAGGAGACCACTAAGGTCATCTAGTCCAACTGTCAATTCATCCCCACCATAATTATTGAGAGGAAAAGAAAGGATACTGGTGAGCATATGCTAGTATAGAGGAGTTCCTGTATAGAGGAGTTCCTGTATAGAGGAGTTCCTGTGCCATCCAGTTCTCATCTCACCTCCATACCTCAGATTTCTGACCTTTCTGACCTTTTAGTGAAGGTGTGAGGCCAAAGAGCCAAAGAGCAAGATGGGATTTGGGGTTTTTTGAATCATCTTTCCTCTTGTTTGAATCCATTTATGGCTCATCTTCCCTATCTGTCATGAAAAATGAAAGCAAAGAGCCATTGCAAAGAGTTGTGATGATCATTTTGTCCGGTCCAGGAAAAGGTTTTGGTGAGAAATGAACCTGTATCACTCATTGTTTGATTAATAAGGTTTGGGTTTTTTTCAATTTATTTTTTGGCAAGTTGTAATTGGAAAATTTGGGGCATAACTGAACAAATGGTTAAGTCTCTGATATTTTGAGGACCCAGTGCTCAATGGGCTCAATCATGATTCTATGATTCTACTATGTCGTGGCTTTCCAGATTCTTGATGGAGATAAGATGACAAAAGGGATCCTGCATGCTGAATGAATTTTGCTAGCAGTTGCCTGCTGAGTATTATCCTCTTGCTCATTAGCATCATTGTTCCCCATTGCTTGGGCTTTTTCTTACTCAGTGCAAACAATTTCTAGTGGTTCCTTCCCCCTCTGCAATCAAATGGTTGCAAAGGAGGAAATTAGCAGTAGCTGAAGGCTTGTTTTTTATGAATCAGGCTCAGGTTGATACAAAGATCTGTTTCTTTTGCCTTTGCGGTTGGACATTCATAAAAATGTGCCATCTCTGCAATATTTGCTTTTCTAAGAGTTTAAGGCAAGAGCTTTTGCTTGAGATATTGTGTTTGCTGATGGCTATTTGTGCAAGGCAGTGCGTGTGATTTGCCATGGGGAGGTCTCCCCTTTTCTAGGAAGCTTGGAAGCAGGAGTAGATGATGTATGCTAGGAATGGAGCTCATGTATTCATGATTTTGGGAAAAGCCAGTCTTTGGCAGGGAGGGTGCAATCAGAATCAAAAGTTAGACTGAAAGCACTAATTAGAATCCTTTCCTTTCCTTTCCTTTCCTTTCCTTTCCTTTCCTTTCCTTTCCTTTCCTTTCCTTTCCTTTCCTTTCCTTTCCTTTCCTTTCCTTTCCTTTCCTTTCCTTTCCTTTCCTTTCCTTTCCTT
>NW_024964997.1:0-2618 GCF_019238085.1 Lagopus leucura
ACTTCACGACGGGACATTAATCAGAGGTTGCCGAAGCAAAGGCAACAAGTGGTGACCCCGATGTGATAATGCCATGTCCCAGTCGTGAATGTGTGACAGCCGGTTGCGCGACGGACGCAGGAGCCCGCGGCGGTAAGGCGGCGGAAGAGCCGGAGGGACTGATCCCCCTGGGGCTGTGAGCGCAGCTGCGAAGTTATCCCACAGCGGTAGACTTGTGGAAGGTGGAGGGCTGATCACCCTGGACAACCATGGAATCCGTCATTAAAGTATTGCATCAAGCTTGTAAGGACTATTTCGGTGAGGATGCTCCTTCTGAGAAGGACATTGTCGCTGTACTTACTCGCCTGGAAGAGGAGTGGAATCTTCCCTCCCCTCAGGGCATTTTAGACCCCACTAGATGGGATGCATTTACATCCGCGCTTGCGCAGCGTGCGATAGAGGAGCAGAAAGTTGCGGAGCTTAAAATTTGGGGGTTGGTCCTCGGCGCTCTCCGAGCCGCGAGAGAAGAAGATAGAATTCCTGAAGCTGCGCGCGTTATGATGGGTTTGGAATTTAATAACACCGTGAGAAACGGCGCGGGAAGTGTACTTTCTTGCAGGTCCCCCGAGGAAGAGAACACCGCAAATATGCCCTCAGCTATGGCGACTAACATCTCGTCCGCACCTTCAGCACCCCCTTCTGCTCCCCTCTCGGCTCCAGCTTCGCATAAACAAATAGAAGACTGCGCTGAACTGTCTGCACTTTTATCTTGCAAAACGGCTCAAGTGCAGGAATCCAAGGTCGCTGAAACTCCCCAGCCGTATCCAGGACAACCGCTGTATCCTTCTCTGTGTAACCTAACACCACCTGTGGGGGCAGGGAAAAAAGTGAGCTGGGATGGGACACTTGCTGTCTCCTCTCAGGAGGTGAAATGCAGTAACACCCAGGGGGGTGGGGACTGCGGGAAAGGCCTGGGTACGGATTGGTCAAAAGTTAAGGAGGTAGTAGAAGAAAAAACAGCAGAGAGAAAGGGAAGTGATGTAAGTTACAGGCGCTGCGATGATAGTGTCCGGCCAGCACTGTCCACCCTGACTGCGCTTGAAGGTGTAGGTGGCGTCCGGCTGGCGCCCTCTGCTCAGGTTGCACCCGACGGAGAAAGAAATAACGATAGTCTCCGGACCCACTCTCTGCCACAGTGTTCAGGCCCATTGACTCGACCCACACATCCTTCTACAAGATTGAGTGCGTATGCAACCAATCAGAAGCCTCTACAACAGTCAGTGCTTGATCAAAGGGAGATGGGCACAGTGGGAGCGGTGCGGAGCCCGCAGCTTCCAGCTGTGACTGAAAAGGATAGCGAAAGGAGAGAGGTGAATTTGCATTTGGGAGTTAAGAGAGATGCACTAACAGATGGTGAGAAGTTTAGATCTAGCCTGTTAGAGGAAGGAAGAGTTCTGGAGATCTTCCTGATAGTAGGGAACGATAACAGAGGCCCAGAAGAGGTATCCCTCGATCTGAAAGACATCACACACCTGATAGATTGTGCAGAGCAACGGGGATTGAAATCACTCCTCACTTTAAATGCATTAGAAGTCCTGACAGCATCAGGCCTTCTCTTTCCTCATGTAACAAATCTGATGTGCATGGTGCTTAAGCCAGTGCAGTATACACTGTGGGCATCAGAATGGTTTCCCTTCAGGGACAGGTGGCCAGATTGAGGCCTGGAGAACAAGCAATTCCATACAGCTGGTTTGTGAGAGCAATGCTCTCAAAGCCTGAGACATCTGCCTTGATATTGAACAAATGTTTGTCATTTTTGAGGTACACTCCAACAGGTACCTAAGACAATGTTTGTATATATTGGGAAAGGTTATGTTTGTATAAGGATCTTTGTAATTTCATACTCACAGATAGTGCCACTAGAGCTATCAGCAATCGCTCTAATCTCTAACCTCTCTATCTATAACTTTACTAGTATTGTAGGATGTGGCTTTAATTAGTGTCGGTGACATCACATCAGTTCTTGCAGGATAATTATACGGTGATTAAAGACCTATCACCTACTCCAAGTGGGATGAATCTCGTTTTGGCTTACCAAGGAAGGACATTGGTAAGGAACATTTTGCAACATGATGACCTGCACCAGTTGCTGAAACGTGTAAGAGACAATGGACAGAAAACCTTGATCACCATTCACCATGACACAGAAGAGATACATCGTGTCCTAGAGAGAGTAAAGAAGGACAGAGAACACCACTGATGGGAAGTGCTTCTGGGATGGTCCACCAAAGTGACGGGAATGTTTAACTCTGTTTAACTCCATTCTGTATTCAGTTATAGTTGCATTAAGTCTAATATTAATATGCTTTACACTTATAGTCATATTATATATAGGCATATAGGTATATTACATTTATAAGTATGGTTTAAGACATTAGGGTAGGATTATTTGGTGAATCACGATTTAACGGGGCAAAAGGCTTAACCGAGAGAACAATGGCATGTATAGGCGCAATGCGGGGATTTCGGGGTGTACGCGGTTAGGGTCCTCTCGAGTTGTAGTAGATTTGCTTGAGCTTAGGGAGGGGGAGATGTAGTTAACAAAATACGCAAGTTAGAGATGTAGTCAACAAAATACG
>NW_024964998.1:0-1929 GCF_019238085.1 Lagopus leucura
CTCTCCTCTCCTCTCCTCTCCTCTCCTCTCCTCTCCTCTCCCCTTCCAATTCACTTCCTTTCCTCTCCCCTTCCTCTCCCCTTCTTTCCCTTCTTCCCTTTCCATTCCCCCTTCTTTTCCCCTTCTCTCTTTCCCCCACACAACCTCACAGTCCAGCAGCACAGGGCAGCCCTGTCGGCTGCAGTTAGGCACAGCAGCTCCCGGTCCCCGCGGTGTCACAGCAGCTCACGTCACCTTGCTGGGCTCACCGAGCCTGACAGCCCCGCGGGTACCACAGGAGATGGGTTCTCCCTTCACATCACCACAGAGAATCTGTTTTTTAACAGCGACACCCAATTTGAGGAAGATCTGATGACTTTGGCAGGGCCTTTGGGAAGCGCCGCGTCCGTGCTGCTGCTTCTCCCGGCGCCTGGGGCAGCAACGCGTGGCCACAACTTTTCCCTTTTGAGTGCAAAAGTCCAAGTTTGGGGGAAGTTTGGTGGTGGTGCCAGCAGGGCCGTGCATTGTCCTGTGTGACAACTCTGTCCTTGACACAGGGTGAACCTGGCGCTGGCCTACACGGAGCTGACGGAGGAGCTGTGCCGCCTGCGCAACCTCAGCTCCCTGCAGAGCCAGATCCTGCGTGCGCTGCTTCAGGAGAAGAGCCTCAACGGTGGTAAGGAGGAGGGCAGCCTGGGCTGATGGGGCTGTAAGGAACAGAGGGCGCTGGCTGCCCTCCCCCTGGGGTTGGTGCAGAGCTTCATCCGTCCCGTGAGCATCCGTCCTGGGAGCGCCCACCCTGTCAGCATCCCTGCTGCGAGCCCCGCTCCTGGGGACTGCCAGCCCAGGGCGTCCCTCCTGCGGCCATCGCTCCATCCCATAACCGCCCCTCCTGCCAGCTCCCACCCCCCCGTGCCACCCAACACGCGCAGGAGGAACGCTGCCCACCTGACGGGGGGATTTCCTGTGCCCCCTCCCTCCTTCTCCCCGCAGGTCAGCGCCATTCTCCTCTGTCTCAGTGCCATTCCCCAGCCCAGCAGCGCCGCTCGCCCGCCCCGCAGTGCCCCTCGCCCGCTCCCGGCCGCCCTCCGGCCCCTCAGTGCCAATCCCCGGCGCTGCAGCGGCGCTCACCGGCCCCTCAGTGCCAATCTCCAGCCCAACAGCGCCGTTCACCCGCCCCGGGACCCTGCCAGTCTCCGGCCCAGCAGCGCCGTTCGCCCGTGCCCCCCTCCAGCCCCTCGCCCGCCCCGCAGCGCCGCTCCCCGGCCCCACCTCCGTGCCCATCCCCGGCGTCGGCATCTCCGCACCGCCTGCCCGGCGAGAGGATGGAGCTGGGCTACGCCAAACCCTCCAGCCGCCACATCAAGGCCGGCTTCCAGGGCCGTCGCAGCTACTCGGAGGTGACCAACGTGGCCCCGTATCAGCAGAGCCGCGCGCTCTGGCTGCAGCCCGAAGCTTCCACGCTCCCCAAGCACCGGCCCTACGGTGAGGTGTACCTGGGGGGGGCGGGGGCGCCGCTGAGCGCCCGGGAGCCCTTCGAGGAGCACCTGCGCTTTGAGAAGCAGTCATCAGATGAGGAGGACTGGGCGGACCCCGGACCCCCCAGCCCCGAGGCCGGGGCCGTGCGCTGTGCCTCCTTCTGTGCCGGATTTCCCATCCCTGACCGGACGGCTGCTGCCTATGCCAGAGCTGAGCACGCCCAGTCCTGGCCCTCTATCAATGTAAGTGGGACCCCCGCCCACCCCCGGGGCACTGTGCGATGGCTGGAGGGTGGGGGGGGGGGGTCAGGGACCCCCAAACCTGCAGCATGCCTCGGTTTGTCCTGTGGGTCCCCAACCTGTGCCATGCGAGAGAGGGGGAGCGGGGGGTGATGGGGACGAGGGATGATGGGGACGGGGGGTGATGGGGATGGGGGATGGTGGGGACAGGAGGTGATGGGGATGGGGGGTG
>NW_024964998.1:2029-2910 GCF_019238085.1 Lagopus leucura
GGTGATGGGGATGGGGGATGATGGGGATGGGGGGTGATGGGGATGGGGGATGATGGGGATGGGGGTGATGGGTACGGGGGGTGATGGGGATGGGGGGGGTGATGGGGATGGGGGCTCGGCCCTGCAGGGTGGTTGGGCTCAGAGCAGCCCCTGTGCCCACAGCTGCTGCTGGAGACGGTGGACTCGGAGATCCGGAGCTGCCCGCTGTGCCAGCTGGCTTTCCCCATCGGTTACCCGGACGATGCTTTGATAAAGCACATCGATTCGCACCTGGAGAACAGCAAGATCTGAGGCTGCCCCCCACCCGCGGGCTGCCCCCTCCCCTCTTTGGATGCTGCATGAGAACTGGCGGAGCAGCACGGCTCCGAATTACCTCCAGGTGTGCAGCAGCTGTGGAAGGACCGAGCCCAGGGGAGCCGTGTGCCCCCCTGTGTTTAGGTGGGTTTCCCCGCTCGCCCCCTCTCTGCATCCCAGGCACAGTTGGATGCTTCACCCGGGATGCTCAGGGTTGGGGCTGGGGACCCCCCACACACACACACCGTTGGGTTTCTCTGCTTGATCTCAGGGAGGATTTGAGGGACCGGGTCCTGGATCCGGCCCCCAGACAGCAGTGAGGAGAGGGCTGCCCTCCCTGGGCTCCTGGGGTCAGAGTTGGTTCAGGGTTGGGGGGGGGGGGGGGGGCTGCTTGTTCTCCCCCACCTCTTCCCACCGGTTCAAGCACCTTTCTGATCTTTTACATGAAAAGCATCTCCCCCCTCCCCCCCTCCTACCTCCCCACTTCTCCCTTCTCCCCACAACGATGCTGCTGAGAAACAAAACCCGTATGGCCGCGGCGCAGCATGGCCGTCCCGCACCGCTGCACCGAGCCCCACAGCCATCGG
>NW_024964999.1:0-2377 GCF_019238085.1 Lagopus leucura
CCAGTCCCTACAACATCAAAGCAGCTGCAAGAGTTTCTAGGTATATTGGGTTATTGGCGTTCCTTTATACCTCACCTAGCGCAGCTGCTAAGGCCACTATACAGACTCACAAAAAAGGGGCAGCTATGGGACTGGGGGAAAACCGAACAGGATGCTTTCCAACAAGCAAAACTGGCAGTTAAACAAGCTCAGGCATTGGGTATATTCAATCCTACCCTCCCAGCCGACTTGGACGTTCATGTGACTCAAGATGGCTTCGGTTGGGGCCTGTGGCAACGCCAGAGCTCTGTTTGGACCCCCATTGGTTTCTGGTCTCGGGTTTGGCACGGAGCAGAAGAAAGATACAGTATGATTGAAAAACAGTTATTGGCTGCCTATTCGGCATTACAGGCAGTAGAGCCAATAACTCAAACAGCTGCAGTTATAGTCAAGACCACTCTGCCAATTCAGGGGTGGGTGAAGGATCTGACCCACCTTCCTAAGACAGGGGTGGCCCAAGCACAAACAGTGGCACGATGGGTCGCCTATCTCAGCCAAAGGAGCAGTCTGTCTTCATCCCCCTTGAAAGAAGAACTTCAGAAGATCCTAGGCCCAGTTACATATCACAGTGATGCACCAAAAGAAATACTGGTCGCTCCACCAGAGAAGAGTCCCGTTCACGAGGGAAAATATCCTATCCCTGAAGATGCCTGGTACACAGATGGGTCCAGCAAGGGCAACCCGAGCAAGTGGAGAGCAATAGCGTACCATCCTTCCACCGAGACAATCTGGTTCGATGAGGGGGATGGTCAGAGCAGCCAATGGGCAGAACTGCGAGCCGTGTGGATGGTTATAACCAAGGAACCCGGTGATGGTATCCTGAACATCTGCACAGATAGTTGGGCTGTGTACCGGGGGCTCACTCTTTGGATTGCACAGTGGGCCACCCAGGAATGGACTATCCACGCCCGACCGATCTGGGGCAAAGACATGTGGTTAGATATATGGAATACGGTCAAACATAGGACTGAACGTGTCTACCATGTTTCTGGTCATCAGCCCCTACAGTCACCGGGAAACGATGAAGCTGACACACTGGCCCGAGTTCGATGGATTGAGAATTCACCATCTGAGAACATCGCCCGCTGGTTACATCAGAAGCTACGGCATGCTGGACAAAAGACAATGTGGGCAGCTGCTAAAGCATGGGGACTGCCCATACAACTATCTGATATCGTCCAGGCTTGCCAGGATTGCGACGCTTGCTCCAAGATGAGACCGAGATCGTTGCCCGAAACAACAGCCCATCTTGCTAGGGAACACAATCCTCTCCAGCGATGGCAGGTCGATTACATCGGGCCCCTTCCTCGTTCCGAAGGGGCAAGATATGCCCTGACCTGTGTCGACACTGCAAGTGGGCTACTGCAGGCCTATCCAGTACCGAAAGCAAACCAGGCATTATACCATCAAGGCACTCACTAAACTGATGTCTGCCTACGGGACACCTCAAGTCATCGAGAGCGACCAAGGGACTCATTTTACTGGTGCAACGATACAGCGCTGGGCAGAAGAAAATAACATCGAATGGCGATTCCACCTGCCATATAATCCAACGGGGGCAGGCCTCATCGAACGTTATAATGGTATTCTTAAGGCTGCCCTGAAGGCAGACTCCCAGTCCTTGCAGGGGTGGACAAAAAGACTGTATGAAACCCTGCGGGACCTGAATGAAAGACCTCGAGATGGCAGACCCAGTGCCCTGAGAATGTTGCAGACGACATGGGCCACCCCGCTTAGGATCCAAATTACGGGCACTGATCATCAGGTAAGACCCCAGATTGGTAATGAAAATAATCTTCTGCTCCCTGCCCCTGAAAACTTAGAGCCAGGTACCCATAAAATAAAATGGCCCTGGAAGGTGCAGGTAGGACCCAAGTGGTGTGGCCTACTTGCACCTTGGGGGAGACTATTGGAGGTGGGAGGCTCAGTAGTCCCTCCAGTAATAGGTACATGGCCTACTGATACTGTGGTCAACACTCCGATCTTTATTGCTAAAGGGACCCCCATCATGTCCCTGTGGCAGATCAGGACACCTCCTTTGGTGCCTGATATCGTTATGCAGCCGCAGATATCCGGCCAAAAGGTGTAGTACAGGCGGCCAGGACGTGCCCCAGTACAAGCGGAAGTGTTGACCCAAGACAGAAATACGGCCTGTATCTTGCCCTGGAGAGCAGACCTTCCCCTCCTGGTACCTGTAAAACATCTGTATTACTCCCCGTGAGTCTGTGAGCCTTCAGGACCACCGGAAGGAACAAAATGCCATCAAGCGTTCCAGTGTTGCTGTCAGATCACGTACAACACCCGGTGATGGTCTGCATGGGACTGATGGAACATAGAA
>NW_024965000.1:0-3028 GCF_019238085.1 Lagopus leucura
TTTTTTTTGGGGTGTTTTTTTTGTTTGTTTTTTGGCCTTTTTTGGTTTCTTGCCCCTTTTTTAATGAGGTTTCTGAACTCTTTGCTCTTTTGGGGTATTTTGTTGTTCTCAAGGCCGTTTTCAGTGTAAGATTTGACTGCTTTTGTTGGCGCTTTCTGCCCCCCTCTGCTGAGGTGCTTTGGCCCATAACTGGGGTTGGGTTCAACCTTTGTGTGAGGCTTTCCATCCCTTCCGGCTTCTTCCAGGACCATTTTTGGGACCCATTTTACTTCCGCTTATTCTTTTCCAGCAGAAAGAAGCATCTTTTCTGCAGGCTTCAGGTTTTCTTTATTCCTTTTTTCTTCCTTCGAAGCCTTTTAAAGCCTCTTTGTGTTTTGACGTTACGGAGATGGTTTTTGTTTTCCTTTTCAAGCCCCTTTTTCCCCCTTCCAGCTACTTTTTAACCCCCTCTAGGGCTCTCTGAGCCCTTTTTTCACCCCGTGGCCTCGGGTTTTAACCCCATTTGGTGTTTTTCTTTTTGCCCCTCTGATTTCTCCTCGCGCGAGCGCTTCACTCCCTCAACCACAACTCCCCCCCCCCCCCCCCCCCCTTTCCCCCCCCCTGTACCTTGAAGGCCGCAGCTGCCCAGGAGGGTGATGCAGAACCTCTGCTGACCTCCTGGACCTTCTCCTCCAGGTTTGACATCGATGATTCCTCGCCCAGCGTCTCAGGCTGCTGTGGGGACGACTGCTCCTATGAGGTCCTGAGCCGGAGGACGAAATTCGGCGACGGTCACCAACTCCCTGCTGCTGGGCACTGCGGCACCTGCTGCCACTGAGCCCCTGCACCCGAACCCTGTATCTCTATCTGCACCCAAAACTGGCTCAGCCGGCCTGGCTGCACTCCCCTGTTTGTCACCTCCGTGTTCTGGGGGCCTTCAGGTTGTATTCACCGTCATAGGGTGAACCTTAGCACCCCTCCACCCACATGGCTTGTGGTGGGGCTCTCACTTTGGGGATTTAAACAAGGATTTTTGCCCGTTTTTCTCCGTTTTGGCCGCTCCGGTTTGTACGTTACAAATAAAACCTGTAGAGTTTGTGCTATCGGACTACGTTTCCCGGCATCCCCCGCGCGCGTGGTTCCTAGCAATGAAAGAAACCTCCCGGCATGCACTGCGGCGCTCGGCCCTCCGGGCAGGAGGGGCCTTGGCTTGCGCTGAGGGGGCGTGGCCCACAGGGCTCTGCCCCAATGAGCGCTTTGGGAGAGCGGTTCCTATCAACCAATAGCAGCACAAGATCTTTCCCTTTTCCCACCTCCCCCCTTCCGCCGGAAGTGCGGCTGGACTTCCGCCTTGCTCAGGTCGTTGCTGCCATGCCGCTCGTCGGACACTTCGCCCGGTCCCTGCTCCGCTCCGCCGTCCGGCCCGGTCCGGCCCCGCGCGGGATCATCTCGGGGCCGCCCCAGCACCCCGTGGGGACTGCGGTGAGCTCCGGGGGCGGCTCGGGGAGGGGGGTGACCTTGGAGAGAGGGTTCTGACTGCCGCTGTGCCCGCAGGAGACCGTCGTGGGCCTGCTCGCCATGTTTGTCACCTGCCTGGGCCCCGCCGCGTGGGTCCTGGCGAATCTCGAGGACTACAAGAAGCGGGAGTGAGTCCTCACCCGTCGCTCTGGGACCAACGCCGCCAAGGACCTCTTCTCCACGAACCTGGAGCCTACGGGCGCCCCCTCCCCAATAAAGGCCTCTTAGGCCGCATCCTCCTCCAATTTTTCCGTGTGTGTGTTGTTGAGGGGGGTTGACGCCATTATGTGACGTCGCGCTGTGACGTCACGCTGCAGATTGGGGCATCTTTGGCGGTTGATGGGGGCCGTCCCCCGTTGCTAGGGGCGGTCATTGGTCAGATTGGTTGCTAGGGGGCGTGTCCCGTCGCTAGGGACTTTCCCCGTTGCTATGGGACGTTTCGCGTTGCTGGGGGCGTTTCCTGTTGCTATGGGCCGGGCTGGTTGCTAGGGGCGTTTCCTGTTGCTAGGGGCGTTTCCCGTTGCCAGGATCCCAGCCCGTCTCTAAGGACTCTCCCTGTTGCTAGGGGGCGTGTCCGTTGCCAGGGGCTGGATTGGTTGCTATGGGCGGGGCTTCCCATCCCCGCTGTTGCTAGGGGCGGGTTCCAGCTCCCAGGGCTCACTTCCGGCGGGGCGGCCGTTGCCCCGGAAGTGCTTCTTCTCTGTCGCCGGTGCCCCGGAAGAGCAGCGCGGGGCGGGGCAGCGGCGGAAGATGGCGGCGGAGGTCCCTCAGCAGCAGCCGGAGCCGCTCGGCCCCGATGCGGACGGTAACGGCGCGGCCCCGAGCTCGGCCCTTAATCCCGCGGCGGTCTGGAGCTCCACAGCTCCGCCGTGGGACTCCCGGGCCCGGCCCTGCGCTGTGCGGTCGGATCCGCCCGGTGGGCCCCACGGTCCAGAACCCCGCAGGGACCCTCCGAGCTCCGTAGGGAGCTGCAGAGAACCTATGGCCGCTTAGAGACACCGTAGAGCCGCGTAGAGATCTCATCGCCCCGTATCGAGCCCAGCGGAATCCCTATGGGGCCCCGTATAGCGACTCTGTAGCCCTACATGGGCCCTTATGGAGATCCTGTAATGCCTATAGAGGCCCCTGAGCTTCCTATGGAACCCCTTAGAGACCCCAAAGCCCCACGTAGAGCCCTATAGATACCCTGTAGAGCCCCATATGAAACCACCGCAGCCCCCCAGAGAGCCTCTTGAGGCCCCTATAGCACCCCATAAACTCGCCATTGTTCCCTATAGGGTCTCAGTAGCACCTCATGCCCCCCACTGATACCCCACAGACCTCAGCCTCCCCTAAGATCCCTCCAGTACTCCCCATGGCACCCCAATATCCCCCTCAGACCCCCTACATCCCCCCAGCACCTCCCACAGCACTCCAGTATCCCCCGCAGACCCCCATCAATCTCCCGGCGGCCCCCCAAAACCCATCGTTGCACTCTGATGCACCCCCTTCACAGTCCCCCAACCCCCCCCATAGGACACCAACACCCCCC
>NW_024965000.1:3128-7154 GCF_019238085.1 Lagopus leucura
CCCCCCCCCACGTTAATTACGGCACCCCTCCCAGATCGCTGTGCAGAACCCGCTGGTGTCGGAGCGCCTGGAGCTGGCGGTGCTGTACAAGGAGTACGCGCAGGACGACCACATCTACCAGCAGAAGATCAAGGTAGGCACCAGTGCACACCAGTACACACCAGTATGGCACTGGAGGTGTCCCCACGGCACCCTGGTGGCACCGAGAGCCCCTTTCAGCTCTTCTATCCCTTTGGGGTGTCCCCATGTCCCCTCAGTGTCCCTTGGTGTCCCTTTGGGCTGTCTGTTTCCGGTGTCCGTTTCGGGTGTCCCCGTGTCCCCAGGCTGTCCCCATATCCCTTTAGGAGTCTTTGTGTCCCCTTGGTGTCCCCATGTACCCCAAGAGGTTCTGGTGTCCCCAAGCTGTCCCTGTGGCCTTTTAGGGTGCCTCCATGTCCCTTTAGAGGGTCCCCATGTCCCCTTTAGAGCGTCCCTATGTTCCTCTGGGGTGATCTCACGTCCCCCAGGGGGTCCTGGTGTGTCCTCTAGGCTGTCCTTATGTCCCCTTTGGGGTCTCTCCACGTCCCCTTCCCCTCAATGTCCCCATGTCCCTTTAGCACCTCCTCATGTCCCCTTTGGGTGTCTTCATGTCCTCTTCGTGTCCTCCTGTCCTTTCTGGGTGTCCTCATGTCCCCTTGGTGTCCCTGTATCCCTTTGGGTGTTCTCATGTCCCCTTGGGGTCCCCCGTTGCCCCTTTGGCTGTCCTCCTGTCCCCTTGGTGTCCTCCTGTCCCCTTGGTGTCCTCCTGTCTCTTTGGCTGTCCTCCTGTCCCCTTGGTGTCCTTTCTGTCCCCTTTGGGTGTCCTCCTGTCCCCTTGGTGTCCTCCTGTCCCCTTTGGTTGTCCCCACATCCCTTTGGATGTCCTCACATCCCCTTTCCCACACCCTCGGCATCCCCTTGATGTCCCCACACCCCTCCGACCCACCCACCCTTTCCCGTACCCCTGCCACCCCGCAGCGCTCCCACGTCCCCTGACGTCCCCTCTGTCCCCTCATGTCCCTTTTGGGTCCCTTCTGTCCCCAGGACCTCCTGCAGAAGTATTCCTACATCCGCAAAACGCGGCCGGATGGGAACTGCTTCTACCGCGCCTTCGGCTTCGCTCACCTGGAGGCGCTGCTGGAGGACAGCCAGGAGCTGCAGCGGTGGGTGCTGCTGTCCCCACATCCCCCTCCCCCCCCCCCCATGTCCCCCACCCGTGTCCCCAAAGCTCGGTGCCATGGTGCCACCCCCTGTTGTCCCACAGCTTCAAGGAGATCTCAGCACGCAGCAAGGACGAATTGGTGGCCCAGGGCTTCACCGAGTTCACGATCGAGGATTTCCACAACACGGTGGGGACGCCGGGGGGGTGGGGTGGGGGTGGGGGGGGTCGCTGGGGTTGTGGGGTGGGGGGATGCGTGGCAGCGGCGTGGCCCCACTTGTGGGGTGTCCCCGTGTCCCCGTAGTGTCACCACGTGTTCTCGTGTCCCTGTGGTTTGTCCCCGTGTAACGCCGTGATGTCACACGTGATCCCATGTATGACCCTGTGATGTCTGTAGCTGCTCGTGTGGTTTGTCCCCGTGTAACCCCGTGTGTGACCCCGTGGGAACACGTGTGACCCCGTGTGTGATCTCGTGTATGATTCCATAGTGACACATGTAACCCCCGGTGACATGTATGACCCCATAACCACGCGTGTGACCCCATGGTGATGCGTGTAACCCCATGTATGACCCCACGGTGACATGTGTGACCCTATGATGACGCATGTAGCCCCATGTATGACCCCATGGTAACACGTGTGACCCTATGTATGACCCCACAGTGACACATGTAACCCCATGTATGACCCCATGGTGACACGTGTGACCCCATGATGACACATGTAGCCCCATGTGTGACCCCACAGTGGCACATATGGCCCCATGATGACACATGTAGCCCCATGTATGACCTCACAGTGACACATGTGACCTCATGATGACACATGTGACCCCATGTATGACCCCACAGTGACACATGTGACCCCACGATGACACATGTAACCCCATGTATGACCCCATGATGACACACGTGACCCCATGTGTGACCCCACGGTGACACGTGATGCCACAGTGATGCGTATAACCCCGTAACGATGCGTGTGACCCCCAGCCATACACGTGAGCCCACACATAACCCTATGACCCCCCCCTTTTGACCCCCCTCCCCTGCAGTTCATGGAGCTGATTGAACGTGTGGAGCGCGGCGTGCCGCTGCCGGAGCTGCTGGCAGCCTTCAACGAGCCCAGCACCTCAGACTACCTGGTGGTTTACCTCCGCCTGCTCACCTCAGGCTGCCTCCAACGCCACCGCCGCTTCTTCGAGCAGTTCCTGGAGGGCGGACGCAGCATCAAGGAGTTCTGCCAGCAGGTCGGGCCGGGGGGGGCCTCGCATGAGGCTCGAGTGCACTCACAAAGGGCCGGGGGGCCTTGCACGGGGCTGGTGTGCACTCACAAGGGGCTGGGGGGCTTTGCACAGCACTCGTGTGCATTCACAAAGGGCTGGGGGGCTTTGCATGGGGCTCAAGTACACTCACAAGGGACTGGGGGGCTTTGCACGGCACTCGTGCACTCACGAGGGGCTGGGGGGGCCTTGCACGGGGCTCGTGTGAACTCACAAGGGGCTGGGGAGGCCACTTACAGGCCTTGTGTGTACTCACAGTGTGCCTGTGGGGGCTATGGGGGGCTTGTGGGGGCCGGGGGGGCCTTGCACTGGGCACGTGCACACTCACAAGGGGCTGGGAGGGCCTTGCACAGGGCTTGTGTGCAGTTACGGGTTTTTGGGGGCCTGGGGGGGGGGGGGCTTGCACGGGGCTTGTGCACACTCACAAGGGGCTTGCGTGTATCCTCACATGGGGCTTGCACACCTTGTGCGTGCTCTCATGGGACTTCTGCTTGCTCAGAGCTTGCATGGCCCAGAGCACCATTTGCACGGTTTTGCACTGCCCCCAAACACCCCTTGCACGACCGCCACGACTCCATCAAGCCTCCCACTCCCCCAAACACCCATCGCCTTTTTCCTTGCACGCGTCCTCCCCCCTTGCACGCCCTCTCCCCCCCTTGCACGCCTCCCCACTCCCCAAACCGCCTCTCTCACGGCTTTGCCCGCCCCCCAACCCCGCCGCCTCGCACGCCGCTCGTGCACAACCCCTTTTTTCTCCCCGGCAGGAGGTGGAGCCCATGTGCAAGGAGAGCGACCACATCCACATCATCGCGCTGGCGCGGGCGCTGCAGGTGCCGGTGTTGGTGGAATACATGGACCGGGGCGAAGGCGGCGCCACCAACCCCCACGTGTTCCCCGAGGGTTCACAGCCCCGCGTCTGCCTCCTCTACCGCCCCGGCCACTACGACATCCTCTACAAGTGACCGCGCGGCCTCGCACGAGTCCCCCGAGGGCTCTGCAGGGCTTTGCACGAGGCCTGCGGGGTTCTGCGCGGCTCGCCGTGGCTCCATGAGGTCTTCATGCGAGTCTCATGGGCCTTTGCACGGCCGTGCGTGGCCTTGCACGAGTCCTGCAGGTCCCTGTCAGGCCTTGCACAACCCTCCAGGGTCTCGAGCAGCCTCACGATGGCCTCGCACGAGCCCTGCTGGGCCTTGCACGAGTCCCCGTGCGCTCTCGCACGGCCCTTGTGCATCCCCCCTCCCCCTCGGTTCCAAATAAAGATGTGGCCCCCCCTCCTTGTGCGCGTGTTTATTGGAAGGGGTGCAATGGTTGTGCTTGGGGGGGGAGGGGGGGGAGTTGGGACGTGGTGCGAGACGTGGTCCCCGTGCAAGGCGTCCTCGTGAGAAATCCCGCTATGAACTCACATCCTGCACACTCGTGCACGGGCCTTTGCACGCGTCCTGCCGCCTCCTGGGACCCCCAGTGCCCCCCCACATCGCCAGAACTGCCCGGGGGGGGGGGGGGGGGGGGGGGGGGGCACATAGTGCCTTCATTTTGTGCAAGCCCCGTTGGACCTCATGCACCCCCC
>NW_024965001.1:0-2380 GCF_019238085.1 Lagopus leucura
CCACAAGACATTCATTATCTTACCACGGCCCTACTGAAGCTACCCCAATGTTGTTGTTAGCTATGTTTCTGTGCCATACACAGAGTCATAACACCGATATCTGATTCCTTTTTTCAGACCTAAGGACAAACTGTAATTTCAGCAAAATTTAATCAAGAGTGATCTGGTTTTATATGAATGAATTTTTAGAATAATGTTCGATCGTTTTTACTCTCACAGCTTTCATTCCTTCAAAAATACTGGTTGTCCATACAAGCAAAACTGTATACTCTTCTACTTTATGGTGTCTGTAAAAGACAGAGTTATGACTTAGTGTACTTATTGCTATCTTTTTTTCAAATATTCCTCAATGTTATAAGCCCTATGGAAATAATACCATAAGGAGTTTCTGGAATGATCATTCATTCAATTTCCACTTGTAGTCATCACAGTAATATAATCTAACTTCTATATCACAGAGAATATTTCTTTTATCTGGGCCACTGGTGGGATGTAATTAACTGATGTTAGAAATTCAACAGTTCCTTCTTTTCATAGGTAGACTTCATATTCCGAATGTTTGTTAACCACAGGATACATGATGTGGTCTGTCACTATCAAATACACAGCCTCCAAGAAAGAGCCAAATACATTTTTCTTTCCTCTTTAAATACAAAAAAGAAAGAACAGACCCTGCCCATTGTAAACACCCTCCATATAATGCTACTGAAGCTAGCTGCCCTGTCTCACGATTTAAAACAACATGTTAGTACGACATTCTTTACCCCTGGTTGACTGTGTGGGTTCTTGGGTCTTCTCTCTGGGATTCGACAACCACCACTGGTACAAAAACGAATTCCACTGAGCTTGGGTGGTGGTTTTCTCCAGGTTGTCATGATGAGGCTCTGGAGCTGCTAGGATGTGGTTCATTGAACCAAGAAATTGTTATTTCTTGAGAGGCTTACTTTCTCCAGCCTAAGCCAAGTCCACCAGCACCAGCACCCTGAGCATGCTCATGCCACTGAGAGGGATGTGAGCACAAAGGGAATGTATGAACTTGGGAATCAGTACATTCCTGAAACTCATAGATAGCTGAAAGACAGACTGTGGGCAATCCTAAGAAAGAACATGGTTGCTTGGGAGGAGGCATCACAAAACCCTCTGAGTCTTTCCTTGCCATTTAGCGTGTTAAAGAGTTCCTTACAGACTGTGCCAGTAGGAGAAAAAGCAGATAGCCTCCGATAACCTCCAGAATGGAGAACATCCACCAGGAATTGGAAGAAAAATGACACACAGAGAAAAAGGTATCTGCAACAGCTGGAAAGAGTACCCAGAAACAAGCACACCCATTATTTTTGCATTCTCTTCTACTGATAGCCCTTTGAAGCCAGCACTGCCAAAGATCTGGGCTCAGAACTACAGCCATTCTGCACAAAAACGCATGCACTCCCATTGGTCAGCTGCTGACAGCCAGCTCCACAACAGAAACACCTTTGAGTTTGTCATCAACAAATGTGGGAAACACAACTCCATCTCTATTACACTACCTCCGCACAGCATTTTCTCAGAATATGGCATTTCAAATAGTACTAAACCATTGACTGCGACAGACATTTGAGTGTGGAAACAGATTTCCACTTAAGAGAAATTACAGGACTTTACCCCCTTTTCCTTCACTGTGCCATACAAGACAAATATATGCATGTATATAAACATAACGAATGGAGTTACATATATAGAGTGGAGGTTCCCTCCAGAGAAGAACTGTTCTGCAGGACACAGTGTCACTCAGGAGAATCTTGGAAATCCAGTGCAT
This sequence comes from Lagopus leucura, assembly GCF_019238085.1. NCBI lineage: Eukaryota > Metazoa > Chordata > Aves > Galliformes > Phasianidae > Lagopus > Lagopus leucura. Next base: position 1,796 of record NW_024965001.1, read on the forward strand.
ATGGAAATGAGATATAAATTTTAGCAGCACTGGAAGAAGGCCCTTCTAGGGATCAGGACCTCACAAGATCTAAATAAACTTTTTCTTTGGTATGGGAGAGTTACCTGAAGCAAGAGCTGACTAGAACAGCAGCTACTCCTTTAACAAATGCTCCTATAGTGAAGGAAGGGAAAACTGCTCAGAAAATGGAATGATGAGCAAGCAAACTTAAAACCACAACAACAGCAATGTACCCAAAGAGAGAGGAAGTTCCTTACTAGTACTTGGAGCATACTCATTCTTGGCTACACTTATTTCCCATCCTGGAAACACCGTTGAGTATATCATCTCCTCTGAAGAGTCTTCGTCATCTGAACCATTGCCGCTCGAGGTCACATCTGCTGTGGTGATGTTAAATGTGCCATGAAGCCTGAGCCCACAAGGTCTCTTGCTGACAGACTTAATCATTGCTGTCTCCCCAGCATGCACCCCACAGTCACAGAGGAGCCCGAACCGCACCACGCTTGCCTCGGTCTGTATCTCCCACTGGTCCTTCCTCCCACAAGACATTCATTATCTTACCACGGCCCTACTGAAGCTACCCCA
>NW_024965002.1:0-5447 GCF_019238085.1 Lagopus leucura
CAAGTACACATAACAGGCACACAGGCAGCTAGGTCGAGCAGTTAAACTTATGATGCAGGTGAGAGGCCTGAGGAGGAAGGAAGGAGTGGCAGAGCAGAGCTGTGGGGGGACTGACCGCTACTGCCCTTAACCCCTTCATCTTCACATTACGTTTTTGCCCCTAGTGTCATTCAGCCAATATTTACACCATCACTTTTTGCATTTTTGGTGAAAGTACTGTTTTTCTTTCTTAGCCATGCCCATAAAGAGCCTGGGGGTTTTCTGATTCTTATTGTGTCCTTCCGCCATGCGTAATGTAACCTATAGTATGCCTTTGCTTAGTACTTTCTGTAATATTTATTGACTTTCATCTTCTTTTTATACATGTCTGTTTTTGTTTTTGTTTTCATTTCAAGTGATTTTTTTCAATTTATTCTTTATGAGGCAGTTTTTTCTGCTTCTGTTTAGTCTCTTCATTACAGCACTTTCAAATCAGCCTTCCTGCCTGTTTTTATCTCATTTTACTTTGTTCTTTTTCAGTTTTATTCTCATTATTTTTTTCTGAATTCTGTTTTGGATAACACTCCTAATATCTTTGCTAAAATACAAAAACCCAACATACTACACTCTCTTTTTATTCACTAGATGTTTAATCTTTTCATAAAATGTAATTGCCTTTTTTCATGAATTTCCCTTTGTGTGCCTATGTTTTCTTCGATTACTGACTATTCTCTTTAATTAATCCTGTATTTTTTGCAAGCCAGGAAATAAAATGTGCTGACCCATAGCTGCAATGTTTTTTTATTTATCCTGCCTGAAAACTGAAACAACTTTTGCTACTTCTGACTGGATTCTCTTTTTTTTTTTTTTTTTTCTTGGCTCAAAGCTCATTTTCTGGGGCATTTTTTGCTATAGTACTCTTACTTATCTAGGAGAAAAATTGTGGCTATCACTGTGTAGCAGTTAACATCACCTAATGGACAGTTTTACATCTGAATGACTATACATGTTTACTGACAGAAGATCTGGTTTGTGATCAGGAAACTACAGCATGATCCAGGAGATTGGGGAATGATGCTATTGTATGCTGTGAAGGTAAAATGCAAGTGGGTGCTGCCTTGCTACCTCTTATCTGCTGGCAAGGGCCAGAAAATGGGAGAATTATTTCCTGCTGAGGTCCAAATCTCAGAAACTATCACTCCAAAGAGAACTGACTCAATCACTTTGGACTTATATGTTTGTACTGTCACCGGTAGCTGCTGTCAACTATACAACACAACCTCTGATGACCCATCATTACTGAAGGCCAACATCTGAACTACAAGCTATTAATCATAGAATCACAGTATCACAGAATCATAAAATCACAGAATCATAGAATAATATAATGGCCTGGATTGAAAAGGACCACAGTGATCATCAAGTTTCAATCCCCCCTGCTATAGGCAGGGTTGCTATCGACCAGGCTGCCCAGAACCACATCCAACTTGGACTTGAATCCTCCAGGGTTGGGGCATCCACAACCTCCTTGGGCAACCTGTTCCATTGCACAACCACTCTCTGAATGAAAAATTTCCTCCTAATATCTAACCTAAACTTCCCCTGCCTCAGTTTAAAATCGTTCCCCCTTGTCTTATCACTATCCATCCTTGTAAACAGCCATTCCCCCTCCTGTGTATATGCTCCATTCAAGTTTTGGAAGACCACAATGAGGTCTCCCTGGAGCCTTCTCTTCATCAAGCTAAACAAGCCGTGTTCTCTCAGCCTTTCTTCATAGGAGAGGTGCTCCAGCCCTCTGATCATCTTAGTGATCCTTCTCTGGACTTGTTCCAAGAGCTCCACATCCTTCTCGATCTAGGGGCTCCAGGCCTGGATGCAGTACTCCAGATGGGAGCCTCATGAGAGCATCACAAGAAAATCACTTCCCTCTCCCTACCAACCACTACTGTTTTGATGCAGCCCAGAACACAGTTGGCCTTTTGAACTGCAAGTGTACACTCCTGGCTCATGTCCAGCTTTTCATTCACCACAGCCTCAAGTCCTTGTCCGCAGACCTGCTTTCAAGGAGGACTCCCCCCAGTTGAGTTGCTAATCAGATGATAATAATATTTAAAAGCAGTACATGTGCTAGTGTTTGGGTTTGGTGATATAGAAGAGCTGATTGATATGAAGCTCTTCCAGTGACTTTTTTGTTGTGACCAATGAATTTCCCAAATGTGTATGTCTGTTCTGAAATACCTACAAAATGGGATCAGCTTTTCCAGGTGACTATAGTCCATGTCAATTGTCCTAATATTTAGAAAAACTACTTTTACTTTCAGAATTAACTTTAGATGTGAAAAAATAATAATAAATCTTTTAATAATAATAAACCTTTTTGTTTTTTTCATTTCAGAGCCTGGAAGATGAATCAAAGTGGGAAGATTTTCTTAAGAAGCACACTGCACAGCTGCGGGACATCAAGTAGCTCACAAGCTTGGACATCTTCCGAAAGTCCAGTTGCAGCTACACAGAAATCCTCTCCCTAAAGACATACCTGCATATATTTGAAAGTGAAATTTTGCTTTCTAACCTTGCACAGTGCACTCTTTTATCAACTTTTATCAACAATTTTTATACTGTTTTATATTTATTAATTTGAAACTGGGACATTAAAAATATTAGTATATTAATCTTGTATCAAATCTTAAAAATTAAACCCTTGTATCATTTGTTTTGTTTCTCTTATGTTTAATATAGGTATGTCTCTTGGTTTATTTAGTAGTACTTGTAATACTGCAGCTTAAATTCTTATTCCAAGCTTTTATCTGGTGCTGCAGAATTTGATATGTAAGTCAAGGAAATATTAATTTCCCATGTGCCTTTATTACACTTTTAGTTCTCTACTGTGTATCAAAATGCTGAATATGTAAAATTATATTCATTTACTCTTGACTATGTGACAGACATTTAAACACTATAGGCAAATAACATCTTAAATATAATTAACCACACATTCAGTTTTTTTAATGCCTTTTGGTTTCCTTTCACAGGGACTTTCAGAGGAACTTGATAGCAGCTGAATGCTGCTACATCTTTCATATTCATCCTTCTCAAGAGCTTAGGTTCTCTGGTAAGATGGATGATGGGCTCAGATATCCTGCCCTAGGGCTTAGCAGTGAGATCACAGTAGTAACTGCTGGTTAGGTTTTGATGCTGTAGCAGAGTTAGGAGAGGAGATAGGCTGGTATCATATATTCACCAGGACTACCCCTCACTTTGGGCCAAATGGCCCTGCTCTGGAGCATGTGGGGAGGATGTGAGCTGATAGTATCTGCTGTAACCTATAAGGTTACCATACTGTGCATGTGATTTACAAACACCAGTTGGTCAAGCAGGCCAAGTCTCCGTTGGCAACCTCTGTGCAGTCACTGTCATAATCCTGACAGGCCCCTCCTCATGACACTGATGGCACAATTCCAAAGCAGTGGAAGAAACAGTTCTCCTAAGTAAAATTTATCTGCCACAATTTCTGCAACTTACATTCTTGTAGCATCCATCTAAGAGACAGTGGTAAACTGAAATTAAGCATGTTAACATTGATGATCATCATATTGACTTGATTCCTCTTACCATTAGACAGTTTTACTATTCCAGGTGCCAAATTCTGTTTAGAAGTGTACAAAACATGAAAAGCTTTAAAATTCCCCCAAAATGTTAGAATTGAAATTCTGATATGAAGCATTGGGAAACATCTTAACCTTGCAACTTAAAAGTCTCTTGTGGTTGCCTGGTAGCACAGAAATTTTTTCCCATAAACTTTTGGCAAAGTTTTCTGCCATAATTTTTATTCCTATGTCTGATACAGAGTATTTTCTCTGGATTATGAGCTATGAGCTATGCTAGAATCTCAACTATGACTATCTCTCTCTTGCTTTCTCCAAAAATTCCTTCACTGTATTTCCTAACTCTTTTCTATCGCCCATCTTCCTGTCCCACTTCCCTAAACAACTAGGATTTGTAATAAACTCTTCAGGCTGACATTTGACCCATTGTGTCTTATCCTCTCCATTGTGTATATATATATATATGTATATATATATATATATATGTATATATATATATACATATATACACATATACACATATATATATACACATATATATACATATATATATATACATATATATATACACATATATATATGTATATATATATATGTATGTATATATATATGTATATATATATATACACAATGGAGAGGATAAGACACAATGGGTCATATATATATATATGTATATATATATGACAATGGGTCATATATATATATACAATAATCTCCACTCTCTCCTGTAATTGGAGCAAGGCAACTTCCCAGTTGACTAGGACTCTCCATATTCCCAAGATTACTCATAACTGTGAGTGTTCTCACAGTAACATAGACCGGCACTTTCAGTACTCTGGGACATCAGGCCCCATAGACTTACATGCATTCAACTGAAGCAGGAAATCCTGAACAAGCTCAGCTTCAGCTAGAAGCTTATTTCTCACCCAAACATGGTATTCCAGCCCAGGGCTCCATTAAACCAAAAGAAGGCATTAAACATTTCAGCTTTATTTTCACCCCTTTTTGTGAGGTGACCTTATGAATTAACTTAACAGTTTTCTATATTCTTCTTCTGGCTGTTAAACATACTTTAAAAAGTCTTTCTTGTTCATCAACACTGCACTGTCCAACTTCAACTACAACTGAGCGTTAACTGTATTCATTTTCTCCCTGCAATAGCAAACAGCATCTCTATAGTCCTCCTGTCTACCCAGGCCTTGCTTCGAAGGTTCATACATTTTTTTCCCTTACGAAAGTTCAAGAGAAGTTTGTCATCACCCAGACAACCTTCTGTCCCACTTACTCCACTTCTGACACACCGGAACTGTCCATGCTTGCTCCTGCTTTCATAAAAGAAGGTTCTTAAAAAATGAGCAATATTTATGAACCCCAATGCCTTCAAAAGTGAATTTGCAGGAAACCTTACTGTTTCCGTGAGCAATTCTTCTTTCCTAAAATCTCAGGAAGCTGATAGTTTTTTGCAAATCAGCAAGGATTTAAAACTTAAAGATTTCATGGTCACTTTTCCCATGACAGCCACTAAACACTTCAACTACAAGACTTCTCTATTTATAGGCAATAAATCTAGGAAGGCAAATTTCCCAGTTGGCTCCCTTAGTAGATGTAAAAAAAAAAAAAAAAAAAAAAAAAAAAAAGTTACCCGTAGCTTAATTTGTAAATTTCCTGGACTTGTTCATGTGTGCTGTATGATTTTCCCAGAAAACACCTGGAAGTTGAAGTTGCCAATCACAACAAGGGAAACTGATCTAGAGATTCTTCTAATTTTTTACAGCATTTTCTATCCTGTCAGTCTGTCATGGTTCTATGTTTTTTGTTTGTTTGTTTGTTTGTTTGTTTTTATTTTGGGTTTCGGTATTCCAC
>NW_024965003.1:0-1234 GCF_019238085.1 Lagopus leucura
ATAGAGACCCCATAGAGACCCATAGGGACCCATAGAGACCCATAGAGCCCGGTAGAGACCCATAGGGACCCATAGAGACCCCATAGAGACCCATAGAAACCCCATACATACCCCAAAGACACCGAAACCCCATGGAGACCCATGGAGACTCCATAGAGACCCATAGAGACGCCATAGAGTCCCTGTAGAGCCCCATAGAGAACCATGGAGACCCCATAGAGACCCCATACATACCCCATAAAGTCACATAGAGGCCTATAGAGACCCATAGAGACCACATAAACCCCATGGAGACCCATAGAGACCCGTAGAGACCCATAGAGACCACATAGAGATCCATAGAGACCCATAGAGACTCATGGACACCCCATAAAGACCCACAGAGACCCCATAGGGCCCCATGGGACCCCATAGAGACCCATAGAGACCCGTAGAGACCCCAAAGAGCCACATAGAGCCCTATGGAGACCCATAGACCCCATGGAGACCACATAGAGACCCGTAGAGACCCATGGAGACCCCATAAAGAGACCCATAGAGACCCCATAGAGCCCCATAGAGACCCCATAGAGAGCCATAGAAACCCCATACATACCCCAAAGACACCGAGACCCCATGGAGACCCAAAGCCAACCAGCTCAAACCCGCGGGCCCCACAGCGAAACGCAGAACCCACAAGCCCCCGTTGTCCCCCCCCATAGGAGGAGATGGACCTGAAGGTGCTGCAGTTCAAGAACAAGAAGCTGGCGGAGCGCCTGGAGCAGCGTCAGGCCGTGGAGGACGAGCTGAGGGAGAGGATTGAGAAGCTGGAGAAGCGTCAGGCCACGGACGACGCCACGCTGCTGCTGGTCAACAGATACTGGGGGCAGGTGGGGGCCCGAAATCCTGACCTTCTGCCCCAAAAGTCCAACCTTGTGGCCCCAAACCCCAACGCTTTGACCCCAAAATCCAACAACGTGGCCTAAAAGCTAAGATTATGGACCAAAATCCCAGTATTCTGTCCCTAAAACCCAACGGCGCGGCCTAAAAGCCAACATTATGGCCCCAAATCCCAAAGATCTGCCCCAAAATCTCATCATTCTGACCCAAAATCCCAAATCCTGCCCCAAAATCTCATCATTCAGCCCCAAAATCTCATCATTCAGCCCCCAAATCCCCAAATTCTGACCCAAAATCCCAAATTCTGACCCAAAATCCCCAAATTTTTCCCCAAAATCCCCAAATTCTGCATCAA
>NW_024965004.1:0-2936 GCF_019238085.1 Lagopus leucura
GGGGTTTGGGGTCAGATGTGGGGTTGGAGGGGTGTTTGGGGTCAGAGGGACTTACAGGGTGGAGGACTTATGGGGTCAAGGGCACTTATGGGGCAGGGGCACTTATGGGGCCGCCCCACACTCACCTTGGGGCCCTGCCGCCCCGGGTAACCCGGCAGTCCTGGCACCCCCAGTTTGCCCTATGGGACAGCAGAGATTTAGGGGATCCTATGGGGGGATCCTATGGGGGGAATCTTGTAGGATCTATAGGGAATCCTATAGGGGATCCTAAGGGCTCTATAGGGGATCCTATGGGGGATCCTATGGGCTCTACAGGGGATCCTAAAGGCTCTATAGGGGATCCTAAGGGCTCTATAGGGGATCCTATGGGACATACTATGTGCTCTATAGGGGATCTAAGGGATCCATAGGGGGATCCTATGGGGGATCTTATAGGGGATCCTAAGGGCTCCATAGGGCATCCGAAGGGCTCCATAGGGGACCCTACAGGCTCCATAGGGGGCCCTACAGGCTCTATAGGGGCTGCTATGGGGGTTCCATAGGGGATCCTATGGGGGATCTATAGGGGGATGCTATGGGGGATCCTATAGGGGATCCTACAGGCTCCATAGGGGCTCCCATAGGATCTATAGGGGCTCCCACAGGCTCCCATAGGCTCCATAGGGGCTCCCATAGGCTCCATAGGGGCTCCCGTAGGATCTATAGGGGCTCCCATAGGCTTCCATAGGCTCCACATGGGCTCCCAAAGGCTCCCATAGGCTCCCATAGACTCCATATGGGCTCCCATAGGCTCCATAGGGGCTCCCAAAGGCTCCATAGGGGCTCCCAAAGGCTCCCATAGGCTCCATAGGGGCTCCCATAGCCTCCATAGGGGCTCCCATAGGGGCTCCAACAGGATCTATAGCGGCTCCCATAGGATCTATAGGGGCTCCCATAGGCTCCCATAGGCTCCATAGGGGCTCCCATAGGCTCTATAGGGGCTCCCATAGGATCTATAGGGGCTCCCATAGGATCTATAGGGGCTCCCATAGGCTCCCATAGGCTCCATAGGGGCTCCCATAGGCTTTATAGGGGCTCCCATAGGATCTATAGGGGCTCCCATAGGCTCCACAGGGGCTCCCATAGGCTCCCATAGGCTCCATAGGGGCTCCCACAGGTTCCATAGGGGCTCCCACAGGCTCCATAGGGGCTCCCAAAGGCTCCCATAGGCTCTATAGGGGCTCCCATAGGCTCTATAGGGGCTCCCATAGGCTCCCATAGGCTCCATAGGGGCTCCCATAGGCTCCACAGGGGCTCCCATAGGCTCCCATAGGCTCCCATAGGCTCCATAGGGGCTCCCATAGGCTCTATAGGGGCTCCCATAGGATCTATAGGGGCTCCCATAGGCTCCCATAGGCTCCATACGGGCTCCCATAAGCTCCACAGGGGCTCCCATAGGCTCTATAGGGGCTCCCATAGGCTCCATAGGGGCTCCCATAGGCTCTATAGGGACTCCCATAGGATCTATAGGGGCTCCCATAGGCTCCCATAGGCTCTATAGGGGCTCCCACAGGCTCTATAGGGGCTCCCATAGGCTCTATAGGGGCTCCCATAGGCTCCCATAGGCTCCCATAGGATCTATAGGGGCTCCCATAGGCTCCCATAGGCTCCCATAGGCTCCCATAGGGGCTCCCATAGGCTCTATAGGGGCTCCCATAGGCTCTATAGGGGCTCCCAATGGCTCCCATAGGCTCCATAGGGGCTCCCATAGGCTCCACAGGGGCTCCCATAGGCTCCCATAGGCTCCCATAGGCTCCATAGGGGCTCCCATAGGCTCTATAGGGGCTCCCATAGGCTCCCATAGGCTCCCATAGGATCTATAGGGGCTCCCATAGGCTCCCATAGGCTCCCATAGGCTCCCATAGGGGCTCCCATAGGCTCTATAGGGGCTCCCATAGGCTCTATAGGGGCTCCCATAGGCTCCCATAGGCTCCCATAGGCTCCATAGGCAAACCTTGTCTCCAGGCGCCCCCATGCGGCCGGGTTCCCCCGCTGATCCCAGGCGACCTTTGGGGCCTTCGGGGCCGTCGGCGCCGCGAGAGCCGGGGGGGCCGGCATCGCCCTGCGGTAATCAGACAGCAATTAATTAATTAGCACTAATTAGTCATCAGTTTTCTAACAATCGGACAGTAATTAATTAATTAGTCGCTCATTAATGAATCACTACCTTCACAGGTGGCCCTTCTTAATCGGCTCCACAGTAATCAGGCATTAATTAATTAATCAGTAATTATAAGGAGCCCGTAATGACCTGATTAATAACCCCATTAATGACTTCGTTAATGACACAGTTAAGGAGCTCATTAATAACCCCGTCAACGACCCCATTATTGACGCAGTTAAGGAGGTTGTTAATGACCCTGTTAATGACCCAATTAGTGATCTTGTTAATGACCCCATTAATGCCCCCTTTAATGACACCATTAATTAAAGAGCTCGTTAATGACGCCGTTAATTAAGGAGCTCGTTAAGCGCCACTCACCCGCTCTCCTTTCACTCCCATGTCGCCTTTGAAGCCGGGAAAACCTTCCTCACCCTGTGGGGCAGAAATGTGTGGGGCGGAGCTATGGGGCAGATCTATGGGGCAGGGCTATGGGGCGAAGCTATGGGGCGGAGCTATGGGGCAGGGCTATGGGGCAGGGCTGTGGGGCGGAGCTATGGGGCAGGGCTATGGGGCAGATCTATGGGGCAGATCTATGGGGCAGGGCTGTGGGGCAGGGCTGTGGGGCGGAGCTATGGGGCAGGGCTATGGGGCAGATCTATGGGGCAGATCTATGGGGCAGGGCTGTGGGGCAGGGCTGTGGGGCGGAGCTATGGGGCAGGGCTATGGGGCAGATCTATGGGGCAGATCTATGGGGCAGGGCTGTGGGGCAGGGCTGTGGGGCGGAGCTATGGGG
>NW_024965005.1:0-1771 GCF_019238085.1 Lagopus leucura
GGGGGGCGTGGCCTCGTGCAGACACCGCCCACTCCAGCGTATACAGGTACGATGGGGGGCGGGGTCACGCGTAGCCACGCCCACAAAGAAAAGCGCCCTGCAACATCGATGTATCTTTGGGGAAGGGGGCGTGGCCGTGAGACGGCCCCGCCCACCCTCCACCGTTGGGGGACTTAAGAACGAGGCGTGGCTTAGTCGTGACCCCGCCCAATCTGCGGTTTTGGGCGGGGCTTCAGCGTGGCCCCGCCCACAGCGCAATTACGGGGGAAATAGCCGAATGAGGTGCATGTTAATTGGTCGTTTTTATCTTTACAAGGAATTAGTGGGGAATTAGCCCTTGATTAGAATTTGACTCGAAGGGATTATCATCTGATTAGAAGGGATTATGTCTTAATTTCAGATTACCAATTAATTATCAGCGGTTGCGCTTTAATTAGGTTTTTTTTTTTCTCCTTTGATTGGGGTTCCCCTTAATTATAAGGGTTCATACTCCCATTAATGGGATTACCCCTTAATTACAAGTGTTTTTCCCCCCATTAACGGGATTGATCCTTAATTATAAGGATTTTCCCCCCAATGAATGGGATCACCCCTTAATTAAGAGCAATTTTTCCCCTACTAATGAGATCACCCCTTTATTTTGAGGCTATTTCCCCCCATTCATGACAACACCCACTCCTTAATTAACTCCTTTTCCCCCTACATGGGGATTACCCCTTAATTTTGGGGCTATTTCCCCCCATTAATGGGATTACCCATTAATTAAGAGCACTTTCCCCCCCTTACATTGGGATCACCCATTAATTACAAAGGTTTCCCCACACAAATGAGGTTACTCCCCTAATTACAAGGGCTTTTTTCCACCTGTAAATGCAATTAGCCCTTAATTACAATTTCTTCATAAGGTTTGATGTTTTTGCCTTGTTTCATTTAATTGTTTTCGTTAATCAATTAAAGAAGGGAGACCCCAAAAGAAAGGAAGACCCTCCCACACACATCCCCAATTTCCCACCTGCTCCACTTGTCTTAACGAACCTGTCCCTCTTAATTACTTCATGTCGGCGCGCTCATAATGACTGCTAATTACTTTGTAATAAAGAAATTCTTCCCAGCATTAATGCGGATGGGCAGAAAATGCCCCCAAAATGGTGGGATTCTGTGGGATTTTTTCCCCCAGTTTGGATCCCAGTTGGGATTCCCCATCTATGGGGTGCCCCTATAGGGGGATGTGTCATTATGGGATGGAATTGGGATGGGGAACGGAACCGGGATGGGAGACTGGGAATGGGAATGGATTTGGGATGGGATTGGGGATGGGATTGGGGTGGGGAATGGAACTGGAATGGGAAGCAGTGGGATGGGAGATTGGAAACGGGGATGGGATTGGGATGGGAAATGGGGAATGGATTGGGGATGGGGATGGGATTGGGATGGGGAATGGAACCCAGGTGGGAGATTGGGGATGGGGAACGGGTTTGGGATGGGACTGGGATGGAATTGAGATGGGGAAGGGGATTGGGGCGGGAACTGGGGGATGGGGAACGGGATGGAAATGGGATGGGGAATGGAAATGGAATGAGAGATCGGGGACAGGGAATGGGATGGGGAATGAAATTGGGGTTTGGGATGGGGAATGGAACTGGGATGGGGAATTTGGATGGAAACAGGATGGGGAATGGAACAGATGAGGGACTGGGGACAGGGAATGGGGTGGGATGGGATGAGGTGGGGATGGGAAGGGAAGGGAAGGGAAGGGAAGGGAAGGGAAGGG
>NW_024965006.1:0-1023 GCF_019238085.1 Lagopus leucura
AGAGCTCCATAGTGACCCATAGAGCTCCATAGTGACCCCATAGAGCTGCATAGTGACCCCATAGAGCTCCATAGTGACCCCATAGAGCCCCATAGTGACCCCATAGAGCTCCATAGTGACCCCATAGAGCTCCACAGTGACCCCATGAGAGCTCCATAGTGACCCCGTAAGAGCTCCATAATGACCCCATAGTGTTCCATAGAGACCCCATAAGAGCTCCATAGTGACCCCATAGAGCTCCATAGAGACCCCATAGAGCTCCATAGTGACCCCATAAGAGCTCCATAGTGACCCCATAAGAGCTCCATAATGACCCCATAGTGCTCCATAGTGACCCCATAAGAGCTCCATAGTGACCCCATAAGAGCTCCATAGTGCCCCATAAGAGCTCCATAGTGACCCCATAGAACTTCATAGTAACCAAATAGAGCTGCACAGTGACCCCACAAGAGCTCCATAGTGACCCCATAGAGCTCCATAATGACTCCATAGAGCTCCACAGTGACCCCATAGAGCTCATAGTGACCCCATAGAGCTCCATAGTGTCCCCATAGAGCTGCAGAGTGACCCCATAGAGCTCCATACTGACCCCATAGAGCTCCACAGTGACTCCATAAGAGCTCCACAATGACCCCTTAAGAGCTCCATAGTGACCCCATCAGAGCTCCATAGTGACCCCATAGAGCTCATAGTGACCCCATAGAGCTCCATAGTGACCCCATCAGAGCTCCATAGTGACCCCATAGAGCTCTGTAGTGACCCCATAAGAGCTCCATAGTGACCCCATAGAGCTCCACAGTGACCCCATAGAGCTCCACAGTGACCCCATAGAGCTCCATAGTGACCGCATAGAGCCCCATAGTGACCCCATGAGAGCTCCATAGTGACCCCATAGAGCTCCACAGTGACCCCATAAGAGCTCCATAGTGACCCCATAAGAGCTCCATAATGACCCCATAGAGCTCCATAGAGACCCCATAAGAGCTCCATAGTGACCCCACAGAGCTCCATAGAGACCCCATA
>NW_024965007.1:0-2477 GCF_019238085.1 Lagopus leucura
AGGAAGGAAGGAAGGAAGGAAGGAAGGAAGGAAGGAAGGAAGGAAGGAAGGAAGGAAGGAAGGAAGGAAGGAAGGAAGGAAGGAAGGAAGGAAGGAAGGAAGGAAGGAAGGAAGGAAGGAAGGAAGGAAGGAAGGAAAAGAACAATTGAATAGCCTGATGTCTCTCTAAACTTCAGAATATTCAGGTCACACTTTGTGAAATTTATTGACATTGATGTCAGCTACTGCTAAATAGCCTGGCATCTAAAAGTCCAGTCACTACATTGAAACACCTTTTGATCACTATTGGTATTCTCAGAACATGGAATAAAGGTGTAAGTTGAAGGGTCACGTGTAGCCTTGCCAGTGCTTGGAGCTGTTCAGTCACAGTCTGAGATTCAAACTTTAAACAATACCACTAACAAAAGTCTGTCTTCTTCTGGGTTTATTTACGAAATAACCAATAACAATACACAATCCAATCACAGCAGCTATGATCTGAGGATTTTGTGGAGTGGGTATAAGGAATGATAAAGCTCTTCTAGCAAATACAGTTAATAAAAGTCCCTCACATTCTCACACTGCAAACAAGTTCTGGTACGGAGGTCTTGAACACTGAGTCAGCCAATTCCATGTGACTGTACGATGCTTAACATTCTTTTGGCAGCATGCAATATGACTTGTGTCATTTCCTATTTCTTCTTTGGTCATCCTACATTCATAGCTTATTGGGAAGGTGTGGGACATATGGTGTATAAATGCATCTGTTTTATATATATGAGAGAAGCTTAAAAACACCACCGTATTAAAAGCTTAAGTAGAAATGTTAACATTTAGGTTTATCTAACACTGGGAAATATGCCTGATAAATTCAGTCTATGATTGTAATAGCTAGTGAAAGTTATTTTGGAAAAGAAGTCTGTGACCAGAGTCATTACAAGGATTAAACAAGGATTAAAACCAGGCTTTATAATTCTTGCCTGCTTACTAGCAGCTAGTTTTAATAATATCCAGATTAAAGTGAAAACCCTGGGTATATTTTTGCAAACTTGCTTCTTTTGAGTAAGTTGCTTATGCATGGAATTATCATTGTTTAAGATATGTATCAACGAACTTTAGTCAAAATCAAGCCTCTTTAGATGTTTAACTGACTGCAAGGTTTCTTGTTTCTTGATCATCTCGAGGAGTAGCATTTATTTTACTAACTGCCAGTGTTGCAAGCATTCACATCTGAGCTAAGAGTCTAGCTTCCTGTCCTTGACAGTAGAGAACAGTAAACAGTAAACAGTAAAAATTTTAGGGCTTGAGTTGTTTAATTTTCTGCTTTAGAATGTCAAGAGTCCTGTCCTAAATTCCACTGATTAGAATTCCAGTGACTACAAAGAAACTTTAAAGTGACTGATTCATACTGTAGAGATCTGCCATGCAGAAATTACAGTAGTCCAATAAATCAGGCTCTACATAGTTTTAAGGATGATATCTTCATACTGAGAACAAGGCAGAAAGAAGTAGGGATGGCAGTTTTCTTCTGTTTTCCATCAATTCTTTTGCCTTTTTAGGCACCAACTCTCAGCAAAGTATTCTAGATTCCAGATGAGTGCTTGGATCTCATCTTAAGATGGGAGTTGGAAACTTAGATTCAGTGGAAGAGATAGGACAGAACTGGACTCAGATGCCAAAAATATTGGATGTTGGAATATTGGAATAATGAAAAATGTTGGAATATATACTACAGCCTGTATATTCTTTCAACTGTTTCCGCATTCCATCAACTTTCCTCACGGACATACTACAGGTAGAAACCACAATGTGTCTGGTTTTGCTAAATCTAAGCAACTTGGTGCTTTTCCTAAATTTATAAGTTTAATCTAGATATTACTGTAGATATTTTGTTTCTAGGTTCTTGAGTGGAATTTGATCTTCAAATTTGATTGGGAAGACACTGTTGTTAAAAGAGACTATCTAGTCAGTATAACAAAAGACGCTTTTCACCTCCTGCTAGTAGTCTGTACAAATTCTTGTACTAACAAATGTATGGATAGTAACTTCAGCCCAGAAGTAGTTATTCATTTCTAAAAACGTAGTTGAAATGGTCTATGATGTGGCAATAGTATTTTTGCTCCCATTTCTTGCCTCTCAGAATCATTATCATACTCTAACAACTCATATTCTTCACAGTGAATGTTTTGTCCAATTCATTCTCTTTTAAGTATTCAAATTCTGACAAAATATATTTTTATTCTAGCTCAACTTTTTATAAAAGAACTTAAAGAAAAATAAGGCAGGGAAAAAATCAATTTATGAATTGCCACAAATGCATTAGGACAAAGAAAATATTTTCAAGTAAGATCATCTGAGATATTAAAAAAAAAAAAAAAAAAGAAAGGAAAGGAAAGGAAAAAGGAAAGGAAAAAGGAAAAAGGAAAAAGGAAAAAGGAAAAAGGAAAAAGGAAAAAGGAAAAAGGAAAAAGGAAAAAGGAAAAAGGAAAAAGGAAAAA
>NW_024965008.1:0-2569 GCF_019238085.1 Lagopus leucura
GCTGCCAGGGCGGCAAGCCCCCCACCAGCCGCTGCCAGCCGCTGCCAGCAGCTGCCAGGGCGGCAAGCCCTCCACTAGCCGCTGCCAGCCGCTGCCAGCCGCTGCCAAGTTGGCAAGCCCACCACCAGTTGCTGACAGCCGCAGCCAGCCGCAGCCAGGGCCGCAAGACCCCCACCAGACGCTGCCAGCCGCTGCAAGGGCCGCAAGCCCTCCGCCAGCCACTGCCAGCTGCTGCCAGCCAGTGCCAGCCGCTGCCAGAGCCGCAAGCCCCCCACCAGCCGCTGCCAGCCGCTGCCAGTTGCTGCCAGGGCGGAAAGCCCCCCACCAGACGCTGCCAGCCGCTACCAGCCGCTGCCAGGGCGGCAAGCCCCCCACCAGCCGCTGTCAGCTGCTGCCAGCCAGTGTTAGGGCGGCTAGCCCCCCACCAGCCGCTGCCAGTTGCTGACAGCCGCTGCCAGGACGGCAAGCCCCCCACCAGCCGCTGCCAGCCGCTGCAAACCGCTGCCAGGGTTGCCAGCCCCCCCCAGCAGCTGCCATCCGCTGCCAGCCGCTGCCAGGGACGCAAGCCCCCCACCCGCTGCTGCCTGTAGATGCCAGCGGCTGCCAGGGCGGCAAGCCCCCCACCAGCCGCTGCCAGCCGCTGCCAGGGCCGCAAGACCCTAATAGCCGCTGCCAGCCGCTACCAGTCGCTGCCAGGGTGGCAAGTCCCCACCAGCTGATGCCAGCCGCTGCCAGCTGCTGCCAGCAGATGCCAGCCGCTGCCAGCTGCTGCCAGGGAAGCAAGCCCCCCACCAGCCGCTGCCAGCCGCTGCCAGGGCTGGAAGCCACCCACCAGCCGTTGCTAGCCGCAGCCAGGGCTGAAAGCCCCCCTACAGTGGCTGTCAGCCGCTACCACCCGCTGCCAGGGCGTCAAGACCCCACCAGCCGCTACCAGTTGCTGACAGCCGCTGCCAGGGTGGCAAGGCCCCCACCAGCCGCTGCCAGCCGCTGCCAGGTCCGCAAGCCCCGCACCCACCGCTGCCAGCCGCTGCCAGCCACTGTCAGTGCGGCAATCACCCACCAGCCGCTGACAGCCGCTGCCAGCAGCTGCCAGGGCTGTAAGCCCCCGACCAGCCGCTGCCAGCTGCTGCCAGGGCCGCAAGAACCCGCCAGCCGCTGCCAGCTTCTGCCAGCCACTGCCAGCCGCTGCCAGGGCAGAAGCCCCCCACCAGCCGCTGCCAGCCAGTGTTAGGGCGGCAAGCCCCCCACCAGCAGCTGCGAGACAGTGTTAGGGCGGCAAGCCCCCCACCAGCAGCTGCCATCCGCTGCCAGCCGCTGCAAAAGCAGCAAGGCCCCCACCAGCCGCTGCAAAACGCTGCCAGCCGCTGCCAGTGCTGCAAGCCCCCCACCAGCCGCTGCCAGCCGCTGCCAGACGCTGCCAGGGCTGCAAACCCCCCAACCCGCCGCTGCCAGCCGCTGCCAGGGCCGCAAGCCCCCCACCAGCCTCTGCAAGCCGCTGCCAGCCTCTGCCAGGGCGGCAAGCCCCCCATCAGCCGCTGCCAGCCACTGCCAGTTGCTGCCAGGGCGGCAAGCCCCCCACCAGCCGCTGCCAGCCGCTGCCAGCCGCTGCCAGGGCCGCAAGCCCCCCACCAGCCGCTGCCCGCTGCTGCAAAACGCTGCCAGGGTTGCCAGCCCCACACCAGCAGCTGCCATCCGCTGCCAGCCGCTGCAAGGGTCGCAAGCCCCCCACCAGCCGCTGCCAACCGCTGCCAGCCGCTGCCAGGGCCGCAAGCCCCCAACCCGCCGCTGCCAGCCGCTGCCAGAGCCGCAAGCCCCCCACCAGTCGCTGCGAGCCGCTGCCAGAGCCGCAAGCCCCCCACCAGTCGCTGCGCGCCACTGCCAGCCGCTGCCAGGGCGGCAAGCCCCCCACCAGCCGCTGCGAGGGCCGCTGCCAGCGGCTGCCAGCCGCTGCCAGGGCGGCAAGCCCTCCACCAGCCGCTGCCAGTTGCTGACAGCTGCTGCCAGGGCGGCAAGCCCCCTGCCAGCCGCTGCCAGCCACTGCCAAGGTGGCAAGCCCCCCACCAGTTGCTGCCAGCCGCTGCCAGCCATTGCCTGGTCCGCAAGCCCCCCGCCAGCCGCTGGCAGCTGCTGCCAGCCACTGCCAGGGCAGCAAGCCCCCCATCAGCTGCTGCCAGCCACTGCCAGCCGCTGCCAGCCACTTCCAGCCGCTGCCCGGGCGGCAAGCCCCCCACCAGCCACTGCCAGCCGCTGCCAGGGCCGCAAGCTGCCCACCAGCCGTTGCCTGCCGTTGCCAGGGCCGCAAGCCCCCCACCAGACGCTTACAGCCACTGCCAGCCACTGCCAGAGCCGCAAGCCCCCGACCAGCCACTGCCAGCCGCAGCCAGCCGCTGCCAGGGCCGCAAGCCCCCGACCAGCCGCTGCCAGCCGCTGCCAGGGCCGCAAGCCCCTATCTCCCCTGATAATGCAGGGCTTTTTTTTTTTTTTTTTTCAGATAATTCTGAAGTCATATGCCATTAATTGCGTAGGATGTAAGTTAATTGTGAAGGCATATGCCTTTTTTTCATAGCAA
>NW_024965009.1:0-2097 GCF_019238085.1 Lagopus leucura
CCTCTCCTCTCCTCTCCTCTCCTCTCCTCTCCTCTACTCTCCTCTCCCTGCCTCTCCTCTCCCTGCCTCTCCTCTTCCTTTTTATTTATTTATCTACCTATTTGTTTATTTTATTTTATTTCCTTCTTCTTTTAATTCTTCTTCGTATTCCGAGCCGGTTTCTGCTGGGCCCACTATGCCAAACGCGGAGCTGCGGCCCCACGGCTGCGGCCGGGCACGAGGCTCAGGCAGCTCCGATCCGCAGAACCCCGCGTCCCAACCTGGGGCAAACCCCCTCCTCCGGCTCCGCGACCTTTCCGCGCGCTGTAATTACCGCCGAACTCGTTCCTCTAAATTAAATGCTGCTGTGATTTGAATTCGTGTAAAGCACGAAGCGAGTTCCATCGAATGAGCCGAGCCCGCCCGCTTTCCCCAGTGGCTGCATCCATTAACATTATAATCTCAAACACCATTTTTTATGTAACACCATTGTTAGTAAATCAACTCCTCAGGTCCACAGAGACGCTGACCCCTGGCAATTCAGCGAAAGTGTAATTATCTCCCCGAATCTCGGGCAGATTTAGGAGATTACATCGCAACTAACTCCATATCAATGCTAATGCCCCGGCTCCAGGTGCCGCTCGGCGCGGTGCGGCCCCGCTCCGCGGCACAAAGCGCAGCTCCGCGGCCGGGAGGGACGGGGAGCCCCCAAATTGCACCTATTTGTGCCACAAAACCTGGTCCGCGGATGGCAAAGTGAAACAAAGCGGCCATGCTAAATTAGCGTTAAATAAAGGGCACTTTAATGCTCGGTTACAGTCAACTGGTGTATATTTGATGGCTAATTGTCTATCAAAATTAAAGAGAAAAGAACAAATGATTCGTTATAAGAAGGTGTTAAAAGCTCCGACAAAGGCGCGTTTCACAAATATAATATCTGCGGACGGCGAATTGTCCATTCGGGGCTCTTTTAACGTAGTGAAGGCCCGGAACTCCCGAGATATGAATAATGGGTACAGACGCGCTCTTTTATTCTCAAAGAACCTCGCTGGAAGCGGAGGCTCCGACACAACCAAAGCCGAGAGTGCGGGCAGAGCCGGGCTGCGGCGGTCCCGACGGCAGCCGATGGAAATGCGCTGAGAGGCACCGGATCGTTCTGGGCTTCGCGATCCGGGAAGGACCTCAGAGCCTTGGAGGTGGTGGGACGGGGACAGCGGGTGCGGGGCGTTCGCGTTTGGTGCTTCTCGGATCCACTGGGGCAGGGAATGTCCGGGCCGGGGGCAGAAGGGTGGGCGAAGAGAGGAGGTAGGGGGGGCGAAATAGAAGAAATAAAGGGAAAAAGGAAAGAAGAATATGGGAAAGAGACAGAAAGAAAAACGGGAAAAAGGAAGAAATGCAGGAAAAGGAAAGGAAAATATGAGAAAAGAAAGAAGAAAATTAGAAAGAGAAAGGGAGAAAATGTAGGAAAGGGAAAGAAAAAAGAAGAAAGGAAAAGAAAATGGAAAAAAGAAGGAGATGAAAAAAGGAAGAAAAGGAAGAAGGAAAAAAGGGGAAAACAGAAATAAAGAAAAAGGGAGAAAAGAAAGAAGGAAGAAAAACGGAAGGAAGGGAAAAGGGAAAAAGGAAGAAGAGAGAAGGAAAAAGGAAGACAAAAAAGAAAGAAAAAGGAAGGAAAAAAATAGAAAGAAAAAAGAAGAAATGGTACATGTGGTAGAATAGGGGCTGACGGCGGGAAAAATTGAAAGAAAAAAAAAGAAAAAAAGAAAAAAAAAAAAAGAAAGGAAAGAAAAAGAGCCCCAGCGTGGGCTGAAGTTCCCTCAGAGGGGCGGCGGGGAGCGGCCGGGCCGGAGCCCCGCAGAGGCAGCGGGGCGCGGGGCAGCGATGCGGGCGGAGCGGCAAACCGCCCGGAAAATGGACCCGCGGAGAGCGGGAGAACGCTGCTTTATCTCTGACAACTTGTGTCCTAAAGAAACTATCTTGAAGATAATTGAAATGATTACAATTCATTGCTGCATTACTTTGAATGCGAACAGTCAAATAATGAAATCTTCGTAATACGGCAAAAATTTAATTTACATTACACCACCGCTCGAGGTTTTCCTTTTTTTTTTTTTTTTT
>NW_024965010.1:0-2828 GCF_019238085.1 Lagopus leucura
CGTATTTCGTTGACTACATCTCTAACTTACGTATTTTGTTAACTACATCTCCCCCTCCCTAAGCTCAAGCAAATCTACTACAACTCGAGAGGACCCTAACCACATACACCCCGAAATCCCCGCATTGCGCCTATACATGCCATTGTCCTCTCGGTTAAGCCTTTTGCCCCGTTACATCGCGATTCGCCAAATAATCCTACTCTAATGTCTTAAACTATACTTATAAATGTAATATACCTATATGCCTATATATAATATGACTATAAGTGTAAAGCATATTAATATTAGACTTAATGCAACTATAACTGAATAACGAATAGAGTTAAACAGATTTAAACATTCTCGTCGCTTTGGTGGACCATCCCAGAAGCACTTCCCATCAGTGGTGTTCTCTGTCCTTCTTTACTCTCTCTAGGACACGATGTATCTCTTCTGTGTCATGGTGAATGGTGATCAAGGTTTTCTGTCCATTGTCTCTTACACGTTTCAGCAACTGGTGCAGGTCATCATGTTGTAAAATGTTCCTTACCAATGTCCTTCCTTGGTAAGCCAAAACGAGATTCATCCCACTTGGAGTAAGTGATAGGTCTTTAATCACCGTATAATTATCCTGCAAGAACTGATGTGATGTCGCCGACACTTAATAATTAAAGCCACATCCTACAATACTTGTAAAGTTATAGACAGAGAGGTTAGAGATTAGAGCGATTGCTGATAGCTCTAGTGGCACTATCTATGAGTATGAAATTACAAAGATCCTTATACAAACATAACCTTTCCCAATATATACCAACATTGTCCTAGGTACCTGTTGGAGTGTACCTCAAAAATGACCAACATTTGTTCAATATCAAGGCAGATGTCTCAGGCTTTGAGAGCATTGCTCTCACAAACCAGCTGTATGGAATTGCTTGTTCTCCAGGCCTCAATCTGGCCACCTGTCCCTGAAGGGAAACCATTCTGATGCCCACAGTGTATACTGTACTGGCTTAAGCACCATGCACATCAGATTTGTTACATGAGGAAAGAGAAGGCCTGATGCTGTCAGGACTTCTAATGCATTTAAAGTGAGGAGTGATTTCAATCCCGATTTCTCTGCACAATCTATCAGGCGTGTGATGCCTTTCAGATCGAGGGATACCCCTCCCGGACCTCTGTTATCGTTCCCTACTATCAGGAAGATCTCCAGAACTCTTCCTTCCTCTATCAGGCTAGATCTAAACTTCTCACCATCTGTTAGTGCATCTCTCTTAACTCCTAAATGCAAATTCACCTCTCTCCTTTCGCTATCCTTTTCAGTCACAGCTGGAAGCTGCGGGCTCCACACCGCTCCCACTGTGCCCATCTCCCTTTGATCAAGCACTGACTGTTGTAGAGGCTTCTGATTGGTTGCATACGCACTCAATCTTGTAGAAGGATGTGTGGGTCGAGTCAATGGGCCTGAACACTGTGGCAGAGAGTGGGTCCGGAGACTACCGTTATTTCTTTCTCCGTCGGGTGCAACCTGAGCAGAGGGCGCCAGCCGGACGCCACCTACACCTTCAGGCGCAGTCAGGGTGGACAGTGCTGGCCGCACACTATCATCCCAGCGCCTGTAAGTTACATCGCTTCCCTTTCTCTCTGCTGTTTTTTCTTCTACTACCTCCCTAACTTTTGACCAATCCGTACCCAGGCCTTTCCCGCAGTCCCCACCCCCCTGGGTGTTACTGCATTCCACCTCCTGAGAGGAGACAGCAAGTGTCCCATCCCAGCTCACTTTTTTCCCTGCCCCCACAGGTGGTGTTAGGTTACACAGAGAAGGATACAGCGGTTGTCCTGGATACGGCTGGGGAGTTTCAGCGACCTTGGATTCCTGCACTTGAGCCGTTTTGCAAGATAAAAGTGCAGACAGTTCAGCGCAGTCTTCTTCTATTTGTTTATGCGAAGCTGGAGCCGAGAGGGGAGCAGAAGGGGGTGCTGAAGGTGCGGACGAGATGTTAGTCGCCATAGCTGAGGGCATATTTGCGGTGTTCTCTTCCTCGGGGGACCTGCAAGAAAGTATGCTTCCCGCGCCGTTTCTCACGGTGTTATTAAATTCCAAACCCATCATAACGCGCGCAGCTTCAGAAATTCTATCTTCTTCTCTCGCGGCTCGGAGAGCGCCGAGGACCAACCCCCAAATTTTAAGCTCCGCAACTTTCTGCTCCTCTATCGCACGCTGCGCAAGCGCGGATGTAAATGCATCCCATCTAGGGGGGTCTAAAATGCCCTGAGGGGAGGGAAGATTCCACTCCTCTTCCAGGCGAGTAAGTACAGCGACAATGTCCTTCTCAGAAGGAGCATCCTCACCGAAATAGTCCTTACAAGCATGATGCAATACCTTAATGACGGATTCCATGGTTGTCCAGGGTGATCAGCCCTCCACCTTCCACAAGTCTACCGCTGTGGGATAACTTCGCAGCTGCGCTCACAGCCCTAGGGGGATCAGTCCCTCCGGCTCTTCCGCCACCTTACCGCCGCGGGCTCCTGCGTCCGTCGCGCAACCGGCTGTCACACATTCACGACTGGGACATGGCATTATCACGTCGGGGTCACCACTTGTTGCCTTTGCTTCGGCAACCTCTGATTAATGTCCCGTCGTGAAGCGCTCAGACAGCCCCGGCCAAATCACACGCTTTTATGACACCAATGTGGTGAGCGGCAAATGGCCTTTATTGCAAGCAACACACTCTTCTTATAGTTGTCCCTTATATCACAGCGCTACCAATCACCCTTGCTACGGTTATCTGTGTCCAATAGACATGTGGCATGTCTTGTCTTGCCATGTCTCATCATGGTTTTCTTATGAG
>NW_024965011.1:0-213 GCF_019238085.1 Lagopus leucura
TTTGGGGCAGATGTAGGGCAGCTATGGGGCGTTTATGGGACACTTATGGGGCAGATGTGGGGTGGCTGTGGGGCGGTTATGGGGCGGCCATGGGGCAGATGTGGGGCAGCCCCATAGCGGTGGGATCGGGACAAAGAACCACCCAGACTTCAAAGCTGCATCTCCGGTCTTTAATGCACTGCTCTGCTATGGGGCAGGGCCCTATGGGGCAGC
>NW_024965011.1:223-1022 GCF_019238085.1 Lagopus leucura
AGCTGCATCTCCAGTCTTTAATGCACTGCTCTGCTATGGGGCAGGGCTCTATGGGGCAGCTATGGGGCAGGGCTCTATGGGGCAGCTATGGGGCAGGGCTCTATGGGGCAGGGCTCTGTGGGGCAGCTTTGTGGGGCAGCTATGGGGCAGGGCTTGATGAGAGGGAGCTCTACAGGGCAGCGATAGGGCAGTTGTGGGGCAGAGCTATGGGGCAGGGCTCTGTGGGGCAGCCGTGGGGCAGCCGTGGGGCAGCCGTGGGGCAGATGTGGGGCAGGGCTACGCGGGCGCGACGTGGCTGGAGGAGACGGAGGAGACCTGGGTGGCCTGGGAGGAACCCGAAACGTCGTCGTCGTCACCAAAGGGGCTGCGGCCGCAGAACAGCAGCTTCAGCATGCAGGAGCGGAACTGCAGAGAGACCCATAGATCAGACCCATAGATTGGGATCTATAGGGCTGGACCCATAGATCAGACCCATAGATTAGGATCTATAGGGCTGGACCCATAGATTGGGACCCATAGATGGGACCCATAGATTGGGATCTATAGGGCTGGACCCATAGATTGGGACCCATAGATTGGGATCTATAGGGCTGGACCCATAGATTGGGACCCATAGATTGGGATCTATAGGGCTGGACCCACAGATCAGACCCACAGATCAGACCCACAGATTGGGATCTATAGGGCTGGACCCATAGATTGGGACCCATAGATCAGACCCATAGATTAGGATCTATAGGGCTGGACCCATAGATTGGGACCCATAGATCAGACCCATAGATTGGGATCTATAGGGCTG
>NW_024965012.1:0-3138 GCF_019238085.1 Lagopus leucura
CTACCATCTCACGAATGGTTTTTCTCTTCGTTTTGTCCTGTGAAGTCAGTGGCTCCTGCGGCGTTGTTCCTGGCGGCCAAAGTAGAGGAGCAGCCCAGGAAGCTGGATTATGTGATCAAGGTGGCCCACGCCTGCCTGCACCCCCAGGAGCCGCCCCCCGACACCAGGAGCGAGGTGAGCAGCGCGTGGGGCCCTGCATCGCAGCCACGGTGACGTTGGGATCCTCAGAGCGATGCTCCGCGTCCTGGGGCGCTCAGAGGCGGCTCCCTGTTCACCCACCGCTCCACTGCAGGGAGCTTTTGGGGTTCTGTGCGGCAGCAGGACTTTCTTACCCGATTTGTGGCAGGGATTCTTCTGTTCTGCTCCGCTGTGCCAGCGGGGCTCAGGTGCCCTCCGTGGCGCCGTGTTAAAAGCTGGATGCTTTCTTTACCCCGACCCGCGCTGCTGGGATGTGGGGCAGAGCCTTGGTGCCGTGCGGTTTGGGTCTGCTCTGCCCCAATGTGTTTAACGCTGGTTTGGTTCGAAGTGCTGCCCCACAAAGCAGCTGGAAGCGAGCAGCCAACCCAGGGGAAGGGGGCCTTTAGCCTCCAAAAGCTGGAGGGCAAATCTTCCTCCTCCTGCTGGGAGGGGGGGGGCTGGCAGTGCGGCCCGGTGCTGTGCGGAGCAGCACAGCGATTCCCCTCTGTCCTTTCTGCCTCCCTGGGAAGGGCTGCTGGGAAGGGCCCTTAGGAACGGGCAGCTTTAGGTGCGCTGCTGTGCTGGGAGTAACTCGCCTGTCCTCTCAACCCCAGGCCTACCTGCAGCAGGCGCAGGACCTGGTCATCCTGGAGAGCATCATCCTGCAGACCCTGGGTGAGTTCTTCAGCCGGGTGCCGCGCGAATCCCAGAGCCAGGAGCCGCGACCCCCAGCTGGGGGGCAGGAGAGCAGCAGCCCAGCTCTGTTCTCAGCCTCTTTCCCGCCCAGCTCAGCGCTCTGTGCTGTGATCCCATCGCTGTCGCTGCTCGCTGCTCCCTGAGCTCAGTGCTGCTCCAGCCCTGCGGCCACAAATGGCGGCTGTGCGGCCTTGGTTCTGTCTGACCTCATTTAATTTGGGCCATCGTCCCCCGCTGCTGCGCTTTGGGTCGCGCATGGAGCCCCAGTCTGAGCTCTGCTCCATTCCAAAGCCACCTTCCTTAACCTCGTGGTACAGCCAGAATATTCTGGAATGTTCTGCCCGGAAAGGACTGGGGTCTGTTGCGCACATGGAGCAGAGGCATTTTTTTTTTCTTGGGTGTTTTTTGGCCTTTAAACCATAAAGCACAAATTGAATAGGAAACCAAAGGGAGGACGGAGGCGCGGTGCCGCGAGTGCTGCAGGCCGCTTCAAAGGGAAAAGCCTGCTTCCCTTTGGCTTTTGGGGTGACAGAAATTCCTCTGAGCAGATGCCATTGTCTTCTCCTTCCTCCCAGCTGCTGTAGAGGCTTTGTCCTGCTATTTTTAAAGCACTTCATGGCCGTTTCGTTTCCAGTGAGGTCTTTCAAGCGCTGAAG
The DNA here is from genome assembly GCF_019238085.1 of Lagopus leucura. Classification (NCBI taxonomy): domain Eukaryota; kingdom Metazoa; phylum Chordata; class Aves; order Galliformes; family Phasianidae; genus Lagopus; species Lagopus leucura. The sequence continues at coordinate 1,530 of NW_024965012.1, forward strand.
GCGTTGAGCTGCTCGGAGGCCCCACAGCAGCAGCAGCAGCAAAGACCTTCAGGCTGCTCTGTTCTGCCTGCTCCAAGCAGGGCTGAGGCTGGAGGGGGGAAGGGGGGAGGTTTGTGGGCCGGGGGCTCTGCCCGCTGTCTGACGGCCGCGTCTCCGTCCTCTTGCAGGCTTTGAGATCACCATCGACCACCCGCACACCCACGTGGTGAAATGCACGCAGCTCGTCAGAGGTGAGAAGCCCTCAGCTGCTCCTGGGCGGCGCTGCGGGGGTTTTTGGGGGCTCCCCATGGCGGCGCTGAGCGGCACCAAACGCAGCCCTGCCCCACCTCCATCAGACATCAGGCAGCTCTGCTCAGCCCCCCCCCCCCCCTTCTCTCCCCCCGGGGCTCTCAGCCCCCTGCCCCCCTGTGGGGCTCCCCCAGCTGTTCCCAGTGCCCAGCAGAGGGGGAGCAGCTCCCTGCCCTGCTGGCTGTGCTCTGCGTGGTGCCTCCAGGCAGCCCTTGGCCCCCCTGGTCGCCCTGCTGCCCCCAGGTGCCCCTCTGTGCCCGGCTCCCCTGGATTGCAGTGACCACAAGCAGAGGCGGCTGCCGAGCCGCACAAAGCTTTTCATGCAGCAGCTTCTAGAAGCTCTGTGGAGGCGCAGCATGGAGGGAGCCGGCCGTGCTGCCCGTCCTGTTAACGTGTGGGGCAGCAAAGCATCGCTCCTCAATCAAGCCGTGTTTGCCGGCAGCCTGCAGTGACACCCGGCTTTTTCTCCCCTTCTCTCTTGCAGCCAGCAAGGACTTGGCGCAGACGTCCTACTTCATGGCTACCAACAGGTTATTATTTACCGTCGATTCGTATCTGAGGGGCGGATGTGAGGGGCTGCCCCTCTGCTGGCTGCTCAGCTGGGCGCCCCTCCTCCTGCTGGTGTGGGGGCGCGGGAGGGGGGTGGGGGGGCTGCCCAGGAGCCTCACTGCTTGTTTCTGATGGTAAGTTAGACAGCTGCAGGAAGGTGCGAGGGGGAAATAACGGCCCTGGGGAAGCTGTGAAGCCGACCTGTGGTGGTTTTGCTGCTTAGGCGTTAGGTGTCAGCGCGCCGGGTGCTGTGTGCGTTGTGAGCGCATCTGAGCCCCGCAGGAGGCTGATGGGGGCGAGAAGGGAGCAGAGGAGGAGCTGGATGGAGGGGTTGGGGTGGGAACGGAGATGTGGGTGAGCGCTCCAGCAGTGCTGGCTGCAGCCAGGGGCGGATTGGGGGGGGTGAAAGGAGTCCGTGGGTCCTTCGGCCTCGGGTAGCGGCAGGTAAGGCGTGGAGCTCCTGGAGGTGACGGCAGCGCTGGGCTCTGCCCCCCTCTGCCCCACTGCTGCGCGTGGGGAACCAAGGCTGCCAGCAGGAGGAGGAGAGCGGAGCGGCCCGGCGTCGGCCGCTTGGTGCTGTGTGAGGCAGGGAGGCGTTGCTGCTCCCTCTGCCCCGGGGGCTGCGCTCCAGGTTTCCCCCCTGGGCTTTGCACCAAGGAGCTCTTGGTGACGCGTGGCTGCGTGGTTCCCCCCCCCCGCCGGTGCCTCCCCCCCCCCCAGCACTCATTGCAAAAGCAAGAAGTGAGGCGTGAGGTGAGGCTTGAATGAAGCG
>NW_024965013.1:0-1823 GCF_019238085.1 Lagopus leucura
TCCCTTGGGACCCCATAGAGCTTCTTAGGGACCTGAGAACAGTTCCATAGACACCACATGGAGTTCCAAAGTACCCCCACAGAGCTGCATAGTGACCCCAGTAAAAGTTCATTCTGTCCCCACAGAGCTCCGGAGGTTCCACATAACACAACTATTACGACCTGAAAGAGCTCCAAAACACTTCTGTTATGACCCCATGCAACTCCAGAGTGTTCCCATAAAAGTTCCATTGTTACCCCATTACAGTTCCCTTATGGCCAGAAGAGTTCCATAGTGATGCCATAGAGCTGCATAGTGACACAATAGAGCTCCAATGTGACCCAATTACAGTTCCCTTGTGACCCCATGGAGCTCCGTACGTTCCACATAATACATCTATTATGACCCCACAGACTACCATAGTGACCCCATAAAGCTCCATAGTGACCCCATCTAAGTTCCATAGTGACCCCATCTAAGTTCCATCGTCACCCCTTAACAGCTTATTAATGACCATACAGAGCTTCGCAGCGACCTCACAGAGCTCCGCAGTGACCTCCTTAACGTTCTATTCTTACCCCATAACAAAAACTTTAGGACCATAAGAGCACCACAGACACCCCATAGAGCTCCATAGTGACCACATAAGAGCTCCACAGTGACACCATAAGAGCTCCACAGCTACACCATACAGCTGCACAGTGACCCCAAAACAGTTCCATACACACCCCAATCAGCTTCTGTGTCACCTAAGAATAATTCTTTGGAGACTCCATGCAGGTCCAAAGTGCCCCTATCACAGCAACATTAGCACCACACAGCAGCTTCACATTGACCCCATCGGGCTCCACAGTTGCCCCATAACATTTCCATCCTGACCGCCGAGAGCATGAGAGTGACCCCACAACAGTTCTGCTAGGAGCCCATAGAGCTTCATGTGACTCCTTAGCAGATCCCTTGTGAGCCCACAGAGCTTCTTAGGGACCTCCAAAGAGTTCCACAGACCCCCTGTGGAGCTCTACAGTGTCTCCATACAGCTGTAGAGTGACCCCAAAACAGCTCCATTATGACCCCTTAGAGCTCCATAGTGACTCCAAAACCTTTCCATTATGACTCCATGGAGCCCCAAAGCAATCCCTGAGCTGTTCCATTGTGACCCCATCACAGTTCCCTTGTGACCCCATGGAGCTCCGTACGTTCCACATAATACATCTATTATGACCCCACAGAGTACCATAGTGAGCCCATAAAGCTCCATAGTGACCCCATCTAAGTTCCATTGTTACCCCTTAACAGCTTCTTTATGACCATACAGAGCTCCGCAGTGACCTCACAGAGCTCCATCCAAGCTGACCCCACACAGCTCCATGGTGACCCCATTCATGTTCTATTCCTACCCCATAACAGCTCTATTATGACCATAAGAGCTCCACAGTGACCCCATAAGAGCTCCAAAGTGTTGCCCTAGAGCTCCATAGAGACCATATCGAGCTCCATGGCCACCCCAAAACCGTTCCATTAGGACTCCATGGAGCCCCAAAGCAATCCCTGAGCTGTTCCATTGTGACCCCATCACAGTTCCCTTGGGACCCCATAGAGCTTCTTAGGGACCTGAGAACAGTTCCATAGACACCACATGGAGTTCCAAAGTACCCCCACAGAGCTGCATAGTGACCCCAGTAAAAGTTCATTCTGTCCCCACAGAGCTCCGGAGGTTCCACATAACACAACTATTACGACCTGAAAGAGCTCCAAAACACTTCTGTTATGACCCCATGCAACTCCAGAGTGTTCCCATAAAAGTTCCATTGTTACCCCATTACAGTTCCCTTATGGCCAGAAGA
>NW_024965014.1:0-2607 GCF_019238085.1 Lagopus leucura
CCCTCATCCCATCCCTCATCCCTCATCCCATCCCTCATCCCATCCCTCATCCCGCCCCTCATCCCATTCCTCATCCCATCCCTCATCCCTCATCCCATCCCTCATCCCGTCCCTCATCCCATCCTTCATCCCGTCCCTCATCCCATCCTTCATCCCGCCCCTCATCCCGCCCGGCTCTCGATGGCCACGCGGTGCCGCTGCCGCTTCCCTCCGCCGCGCCGCCCCCCGCTCCCCCCGCCCCTCGTTTCCCCTCCTTCCCAGCGCCGTTCGTAGCGCTGCCGTCAGCTCCGCGTCAGCGCCGGCCGGAGGTCGGGATCTCCCCAATAACAACAGGAAAAATTAAAAAACCCGAAAGAATTGTAATAATCGTCCCAAAATATCCGCTTCGGGGGACGGGAAACCGCAGAGGAGCGGAGCTCCGAGCAACGCGCAAACAAACAGCGGAGCGGCGGAGCGGCGGATCGAGCCGGGGCCGGCGGCCCTGAAGCCGCGTTGCGCTGCGCGGCTCCTCGGGCGCTGCACGAAGCCGCCGGCGGCCGAAAGCCGTCCAGAAAACTCCCGTACGGCCCCAAAAGCCCGCCGGAAAGCTGCTGTGGAGCCAGAACCCATTGGGAAAACGCGTGTGGGGCCAAAAGCCGTGGAGAAAACCTTACAGGGCTCCAAAATCCCGCTGAAAAAACGCCTATGGAGCCGGAACCCGTTGGGAGAACTGCAGACCCAAAAGCTGTGGGGAAAACCTCATGGGGCCCAAAACCCATTGGAAAAAATCCTGCGGACCCAGAACCCCATTGGGAAAACTCCTATGGGGCACAAAACATCCGGGAAGGTCCCATAGACTCAAAACTCATTGAAGAACTGCTGTAGACACGAATCCTGTTGGGAAAAATCCTCCTGACCCAAACTGTGTTAAGGAAACTCCCATAGCACCCAAAACCAATGGGAAAAACCCTGAGGACCCAAAAGCTGTTGAGAAAACCCCATAGGGCCCCAAAACCCCACGGAAAAAATTCCCATAGGGTCCCAAACCCCATTGGGAAAACTCCTATGGACCCAAAACCCACTGAGAAAAACTTCTATAGGGCCCAAAACCCATGGAGAAAACCCCATAGGGGCCCAAAACCCCATAGGAAAACTATGGACCCAAAACCCCATTGAAAAAACCTGAGACCCATTGAGAAAACTCTCACAGGGACCCAAACCCCATTGAGAAAAGCCCGTAGGGCTCAAAACCCCATTGAGAAAATTCCCCTGGACCCCAAACCCACGGAGAAGGCCAAATAGACCCAAAATCGAAAAAAAAACCTCCTACAGACCCCAAAACCGCTGAGAAAAATCCCATAGCGCCCAAAACCCACTGGGAAAAGTCCGATGGGCACAAAACCCTTTAAGAAACCCACCCTAAAGACCCCAAAGCCACCGAGAAAACTCCGCAGGGTCAGGGTTGGGTTATGGGGTCAGGGTTGGGGTTGGAGTAATGGCATCGGGGTTGGGGTTGAGGTTATGGGGTCAGGGTTGGGGTTGGAGTTATGGGGTCAGGGTTGGGGTTGGGGTCAGGGTTGGGTTTGGGGTCAGGGTTGGGGTTGTGTTATGGGGTCAGGGTTGGAGTTATAGGGTCAGAGTTAAGTTTAGAGTTATGGGGTCAGAGTTAAAGTTGGAGTTATGGGGTCAGGGTTGGGGTTATCGGGTCAGGATTGGGGTTGGGGTCAGGGTTGGGCTTGGGGTTATGGGGTCAGGGTTGGGGTTGGGGTTATGGGGTCAGGGTTGGGGTTGGGGTCAGAGTTCAGGTATTAGAGTCAGGATTCAGTTTAGGATTGGTATTGGGTATAGGGTTGGGGTTGATTTATAGGGTCAGAGTTGTGAGGTTAGAGTTATAGGGACAGGGATACGGTTTGGGTTGGAGTTATAGGGTCAAGGCTGCTTGGGGTTCGGATCTGTGTCAAGGTCAGGTTAGGGTCAGGGTCACAGGGTGAGGGTTGGGGTTATAGGGTCAGAGTTAGGATCAGGGTTGGTTGGGGTTGGGGTTGGGGTCAGGGTTAGAGTTGGGGTTTGGGCTGGGGTTATAGGGTCAGAGTCAGGGTCAGAGTTGGGGTTATAGGGTTAGGGTGAGGGTCAAGGCTAGGATTAGGGTTATAGGGTCAGGGTTAGGATTGGAGTTATAGGGTGAGGGTTAAGGTTAGGGTTAGAGTTATAGGATCAAAGTCAGGGTCAAGGTCAGGGTTATGGGATCAGGGTTATAGGGTTAGGGTCAAGGTTAGGGTTGGGGTTATAGGGTCAGGATTAAGGTTAGGATTAGGATTAGGGTTATAGGGTCAGAGTTGGAGTTATAGGGCTAGGGTCAGGGTAAGTTTCACAGGGTCAGGGCTGGGGTTGGTGTTATGGGGTCAGGGCCACAGGGTCAGGGTTGGGGTCACAGGGTCAGGGTCATTAATGTCCCACCCCAACCACCCCACATCCCACCCCATATTTGACCCCCCATCCCCCCCATCCCCCCCCACATCTTTCCCCCTCCCCCCCCTCACTGAGCCCTGCCGTTCACTTTCTAAGCTCAGACCCCCTTCCCCCCCACCCACCTTCCCCCTTCCCCCCCCTTCCCCCTTCCCCCTTTCC
>NW_024965015.1:0-37309 GCF_019238085.1 Lagopus leucura
TCCCTTCGTCCACCAATGCCGTCACTCCATCATAGAAGGCCACAAGACTTCTACTACACTGTCCCTCTTTCTGAGAAGAAATTTTTCCTCATATCCAACCCAAACCTTCCCGGATTCAATTTAAAGCCATTACTTCTCATTCTACTGTTAGTTACACAGGATTAGAGGCTGACCCCCACCTCAGCACAGCATCCTTTCAGGGAGTTATAGAAATCAATAAGGCCTCCCCCGTGCTCCTTTCCTCAAGACTGAACAGTCCCAGTTCCCTCAGCCACCCATAAGACTTGTGCTCCAGACCCTTCACAGCTTTGCTGCTCTCTGGACACACACCAGAGCCTCCAGGGAAATTTAAAAAAAAAAAAAAAAAAAAAGCCAGAGAGGCAATACAGAGCATATTACATCAGCACCAGGATTTTCCAAGAACAACCTTCACTTTGCTCTCAGGCAAGTGGGAGATGAGAAGAAATGCACTTCCCACACAGACAAAATACAATTCAAGAAGACAAAGCCCTTGAGATAGTTCTGCAAGATAGGATTGCACTCCAAACATCCCCAGAAGAAAAGCTTCTGTTGAATAACAACAGCAGCAAGCACAGCTTTGGTTTGTAAACTGGTTATCAACTACAATCAGTGCACTAAGTTGTTCAGTACACTTTTGTCTGTCATCAGAAAAACCTGAAACAATGGTCCAAAAAAAATCCCAGCCTACTGTTCTGACATCAGCTATGGCAATGTTATTAGCTACAGTTGTAACACAGTTATATATAGAAATCAAGTGTCAATCCTTTAAATACAACTGCAAATTTCACTTCTGAAAAAGTGACTTTTTCTTTTCATCCAGGAAGCAATGGATAAAAAATGATCATTTCTTCAGCTGTCTGCTACAGAACAACTGATGAAACAACTTCCTGCAATATGTTGCAAAAATTCTATTCCACCTTCTGTTCTTCTCCATGAAGAAATACATGAGTATGCAGACAAATGGAGAACCAATTTAGAACTGTCATCAAATTTGTTGCAAAATCTGACATTAATTGATGTTAACTGCTGTTAGAAAAAGGGGAGGATATTGTTTATATCTGATTTGTTTCTAAGTTGAATATATTTTAAATAAGAAAAAATAAGAAAACAAAGTTCATTTCCATGAGATAATCTTAACACTGAAATTAATTTGGCCAGATCGCTTTATATACTTTATTTTATATATATTTTATATATATTATTTATATATTTCTCCTAAATATCCCTGCATACTACAGGAATCACCAAAACTTTACCATATTCTAGCTTGCTTATCTCCAGATGTAAAACTAAACTACATAGGTTGCTCCAAAAGTAATGCCTCCTAATTATTTCCAAGAGCACAATAACACTGTTTGATAGGGCAAATTCTCAACTACAAAACACAGTCACCACGATCAGCCCATTTATGTGGATGAGCTGCTTGAGCTACTCTTCATTTCATGGTGTAACAGCTGTGCATGGCGAGGCAGAATGTGGCTTGTTTTTCCCATTGCTGTAACCACTGCTGAAATGCATTACCCATTACCTCACTGTGCTGATATCCACTGTTTGGTCTCCAAAAATGTTCACCAGACAGTGATGAGTACGGGTGGAAAGGTTCATCCTCTACTGACATACTACCAGCATCTGCCTCTGGCATCATGTGCCTACGCAATAAAATAGGTGATATTACTTTCAGAGCAGCCCGTGTGGATAACATGAGAATGTGTGCTGGTTTATTTACTAACTTATGTATTTACTTATTTATTTTGATGTAGTGTGCATTTCTTGCATGAAATATGCTATTCAACAAGATAGTATGGCACTGCCTAGCATGATTGTTCTATAACTGTTCATTGGGACAGTGTGGTTCAGCAACTTGGTCAGCGCTTCTTCTACATATATATTCCACGACATGCTGTCAAACTCAGGTTTGTAAATTGTGCATTTTAAATTGATGTTGATATTGGAAAAGCACTGAATGAGTTTGAATTATAAAATATAAAATAAAATCCATGAAAAGAAATAGGTAGACAATTAATTTAACCATACTTCGAGTGACGTCTGCAAACAACTGATTTGCAATGTTTACAGAATGCTTTAACTTCATAGCAGCCAGTCTCTTTTAACCCACAGAATTTTGTCAATAGACGACTGAGTACAGAATGTAACATACACAGCCTTGCAGCTCGTGCAACTGAACAGTCTTTCAGAGCGGTGTGTCACTGAATTCCTCCATGCAGAAACAATGGCACCCACTGACATTCCTCATTTCTGAATGTTTACGGAGACCAAAGAGTGGATGAGAGCACAGTGAGGTAGTGGGTGGTGAAACACTGCGAATCTGGTGCAAATCTTTATGAGCACAGCATGCAGCTTTTGTTCATTGCTGGTGAAATACATAACTAATGGTGGTGACTTTGCTGGTGTTGATTAGCTGAGAATTTACCAAATAGTGTTTAATATGTTTCTGAAGAAATGAATAAGAGGCATTATTTTTGGAGTGACCTACATACCTTGCAAAAACTTGCCAGTAGCTCCTCACTCAAAACAAAAGCTCTAAATCATATGAAGATTTGCAACACTGAAAATATTACTTGAAAGAAATAAATAAATGAAATGGAAAACAACTAAAAGCTCTCTTCTTTGTCAGCCTGGCTGATTAGACTGAATTGCAAGAAAGTGCTACTTTGCTCCAATTATAGTGATTGATAGAGACTGAACTAGAAATGCAGAAAGAAAAACAAAAACAAAATGCCAACCCTAGCAACAAGTAATTTGCTTAAAACAGAATAAATAAATAAATAAATAAATAAATAGAAGCATTACATTGAGAGCAGATCAAGGGCAAGTAATAGATTTAATGGAAAAAGCATGTGTTGGGTACAAAAATAAGGAGTATAGGCTTTGATCAAATTAAGTATTGCGATGAATTCTTGTGAGAGAAATGAAATGAAATAAGCTGGTTCATATCAAGTTAAAAATGACATTATTAAAAGTTCAATTTTAAATTATTTTAATTGCCTAAAGTGTGATATGTCACTCTGAAATAAAGTGACACTTTGATTTTGAAAGTATTGTGAAAAAAACGTTTCAAACAATGCTGCTTGTCAGATTCAGCCCAAAATGGGAAATACTCCTCTACAAAGTACACTATACAGCAAAAGCACAAACCACTGCAGTAAACTTTGTTATTCATTCTACCTGAAAATTCCCCTTTAAAAAAAACCTTTGCTTTAATCTGTCCAGGCTTCATTACTTTCACCTAAGATACAGCAATTGCACACTTCCCACACCCAGTGAGCTTTGTTACCATTGGCAGCTATTATTTCATCTGTCAGTCTATAGGACACCGTGCCAAATGACTCAGACATCTTTTCCTACATGCTGTTTTGTTTCCTGTGCTGTAGTGAAGATCTCACTCTCTTCCAGTGTTCTCATATAAGCTGATCACAATTCAATCTAAGCCATCACAACACTCAGCGTTACTGTCTGCGAATTGCCATAAGCTTTATTAGTTTTGTTTCTCCTCATTAACATTATCTATTTTAATCACAAACACAAGTAGAGATACTTTGTTCTAGTAGTTACTTTGAATGGGCATCTCCTACCAAGGGCAAAGTATTCCTGAAACATGCATAAGTTTGTTTAAAAGTTTCCCTTGAGATCTTGACTTGGCTTTCCTCTTGCTTTATGTACAGTGTAAATCTCATTATGAATGTTGGTTAAGTAATATCTAAGACACATCGCACTAAAAAATAATGAGCTACCTTAAAATTTGTAGGAAATATTTATCAGAAGTACTCAATTAAGCATGTCTGCATTATTAAAGGAAATAAAAGAGGGAACTATCAAAAAGGAATTATCAGTGGTCTGACTTCTAGCACTCATCACTACCTACTTCTGATATTTACACACATAATACTGATAAAAACACACATAACCAGTCAAATAAAAAAAGAACATACTACCTTTACTGCCCGAGGATATTTTTGCACCCTAACAGGCTGAGGTTGGAAAAGTTAAAGTCCACCTGTAGTTCAATTTGGAAAGGGCTGAGAAGGGTGACAAAAACAAATTCTAAAATTATATTGGGGTAGAAAGAAGTTTAGAAAAAATGTGGGCCACTGTGGGCAAAGAACCTGGTGAGATGTAATATGGAAGAATATTCAAAACCTTCTTCACCTTGCTTTTAACTGCTAAGACCTGCATTTGGAAACCCCAAGCCCTTGAGATTAACCTGATGTGGAAGAGGATCAGGCTTGGGGATGATTAAACACACTAGACATTTAAGTCCAAAGAATTTTTAGAGATGCACAAGTGCTAAAGGAGTTGGCCAGAATCACTGCAACTCCACTCTGGACTCAAAGCCCTTGATCATTAAAAAAGGTTGCTGAGGACTGAAAGAAAGAAAGAAAATGTGACTTACATAACTCAAGAAAGTCAAGAAGAATTGTGAGGGGATCTGTAGGCTGGTTGGCTTTGCTGAGTAGATGGCAGAGCAACGAAACCTGGAAATCAGATATGTGAAGGACAAGAAGTAGACTGGCATGGATTTACTAAGTAAATAGTAAGTAGTAGCTGGCATGGATTTACTAAGGAGAAATCGTAGGTGGCTAACCTGGCACACTTCTACAATGAAATGATTAACTTCACAGATGAGGGGATAGCGGTGTGTTTTATCTTGACTTCAGTAAGGACTCTTCCATAACATACACTGACAAATAAATGGATGAAATATGGGTTATTTAAAGGGGCAGAGTTTTACTGAAAGCTGGCTGAACTGTCAGGTTCAGAGAGCTGTGAGCAGCTGCACAAAGCCCATGTGAGGGTGAGTTACTAACAGCATATTCCACGGTTAATACTGTGTCCAGTACCTTTTAATATGACTTGGATGACTTGGACATAGCAAGCTTGTAAATGATAGAAAACTAGAGGGAGTGGTTGACACACCTCTTGAGTGCATTCATTCAGAGAGGCCTGGGCAGACTGCATGGACAGAATCTCATGTTCAACAAAAAGATAATCAAGTCCTTCTGCAAGGGAAGAACAACTATACGCATGAGTGCAGGCTTGCAGCCACAGAGCTGAAAAGCTGCTTCACAAAGAAGAACCTGGGAGTTCTGGTGAATACCAGGTTGTACGTGAGACATCAATGCCTTCTGTCAGTGTAACAAAAAATCAACACCATCCTAGACTGCAATGGGTATTGACAGCAAGATCCTTCTCTTTGACAAAACATTAGGGATGCTACATCTGCTGCTGTGTGCAGCAGTGGGCTCTCCCAATCACACAAAAAAATGTGAATATACTGGTGAGAGTCCAGTACAGGATCTGAAAGATGTCTGAAGGTCAGAAACATCTTTTATATGAGGATAGGCTGAAAGAGCTGGGACTGCTCAGTGTTGAGAAGAGAAGCCTTGGTGTGGAGTGGTATTGATTTATATGAAATTCTAAGGATGGGAGAGCGAAGAAGACTAAGCCAGACTCGTCAGTGATATCCAGTGAATGAAAAAGGAGCAATGGACAGAAAATGCAATACAAAAATGATCACTTCCACACAAGAGAAGTTTTTTGCTGTGAGGATGATCAAATACTGATAGAGATTGCTCAGAAATGTTTGCAACTCATGGAAATATATAAAAAACCAAACTGTACAGTGTCGTCAGGAATCTCCTCTAGTTTTCCTGGCTTAGAGCAGGCAGCTACTAGATGATCTGTACAAGTCCCTTCAAATCTCTTCCCTTTAGCAATTTTAATAAACTGGGGAAAAAATAAGTTTCTTATTCCTTGAAAAGAAGTTTATATTTATCTCCATTTAGCAAACTTTATGAGATCACACCCAGAATGTGCACACCGGAATAAATTAGTTTGAAGCAACTCGTATTTCAAAGGGGAAAGCCCCCATTTTGAACTACTTTAGCACTTTGCTGTGTTCTTCTTGACTGCCAAACATTACAGCCTAAACATCCTTGATTCACACTTGCTAATTACTCCTTGAAAGTCAGAAAAGGCAATTCCCTTTTCACTTTCACCTTTTCTTACTTAGAACTAGAAACTTTGATTCAATCCCACTACTTAATGATAGCTTCCACAGAGCACCAGCTGTCAGTTAGCTTTCCCTACCTCCAGCAGTTCCTGAGGACAGCAGGTTTGACAGGTCATCTGTATAGTAGCTCTGCCACTCATTGTCAGCACACAGCAAAATCCCATGAGACAGCTCAAGATGATAAAGAGCAGTCCAACTTTTTGCAGCCACTAAAAATAATAGCATGAATAAAATCCAGATTATTAGTTGCATTAGTCTCATATTCTATTGACTTTGAACTGCTTAATTTTTATGGAAACTGCTGTAAAGTAAATGAATGGAAGGCATGCAGTTTAACAGGTCGGCACCTCAGATCGCCCTGCCACTCTTTTCCAAGACAACACAGTGAGAAGAGTGAAAAGATCAGGAAATTAGCTAAAGGAATAACATAGAACAGCATTCCTTTTGATACTGCAGTATTTTTCCTCCAGTGTAAATTCTTTTTTTTTTTTTTAATGAGATTCAGACACTTTGTTTAAATAACTATTTGTAAGTTACAGTTTTAAGATTCCAAGCTCTTCAAATCTGCAAAACTGAACTATAAGAGTTGTAAAGATGTCCCCTCCCAGCATTACACAAAGCAGCCCTGTCTCCTAAGCTAGCTGGCCTGAGGAAAATCTTTGTGGCATACTGACACGTCTATGTCTGTCTGTCTTGAAGAATGCTCAAAAGCATGTAGAAGCTTCTCACCAATTTTACTTGGAATTTAATACATTACTATAAAATTATTTTCATTTTCACAGTACAGTTTCACTAAAGCAATGTGAATGTTTCCACCGCCTTGATGGAAAGTTCATGTCCTGCCTTGTAAATAACCAAGCCTGTTTGTAAAAGCACCACATGCTTCTAAATTTTTAGCGTGTGTGTATGGGTGTTAAACCACATTTAAAGTGCAGATCTCTTAAGATTACAGCACCGGCTCCCATTTCTTCCAGGAATCCATTGAACTTAGGGATCCAGGGAAGTTTCCTGACCAGCCTGCCAACCCAAAGCCTCAGATACGGAGTTCTTAGATACGGAGCTCGTTCCTTTTCCAGACTGCTAGAGCCAAGCACCAGCGGTTCCCTGGCTTTGGGTGCTACCCAGAGGTGAGGCTCAACACAAAGTCCCAAGATACTAACTGAGCAACACAGACAGGAACTGTACCTTTACAGGCAAAACTGAGATTCACGTAAACATAGCACTACAAATGGCCTGACCTTGCTCCTACCTGTGGCTCATCAGACTTACAGCACATTAGCAGATCTTATTCCTGCATGCTCTTTGTGCTGTGGACCTGTGTTCTCCTCAGCAGCTGAATCTATGAATCCTCCTCTATCCTACTCGCATGGCCAAACATGCACCTGGTCAACAGTTTGCTTACATACAACAAATCTTTATTCATCTTATTTTTATCATGTTCAGTGCCTCACTTTCCACACCTTCTCCTTAAGCCGTTTTGCAGCTTCCCACAATTAACACCCGTTAAAAACCTCCCTTCAGCTTGCTTTCTCCTTTGAGATTTACAACTAGGTTGTCTCCCTTCTTTTAATCATTTATCAAGTTCTGGCTGAAGTGCTACACTGTGCTTAAGCAGCTCGTTCCTGCCCATCCATCAGTGACCTGAGGACTCCAGTCTTCATTGTGTTTTTTACCTACAGCTTGCCAGAGTTTGTTCATTCTTAATTAGCCACCTTCCTGGCCTTTATGCCGAAAACCATTAAAGAGATATCCTTGGAAACAAAACACCTTGCAGTCCACTCAGTGCCAGAATCTCCTTCTCCTGTGCATACAATTAATCACAAGTGCAACGTGTTAATTTCAGAAGAGTTCTTTCTCTTCCTACCTCAAATGAGGATTGCCCATTCCTCATGTTCTCCTGTGTCTTTGACAAATGTCCAAAATGTAATAATTTTAAACTACTGTTCCATTTCTAACTTCTACTTCGGAGATTTCTATATGTTCTGTAGCTCACTCCCAGACATGTTATCAATATTTATGTCTCTGTATGCCAATCAACAGTAAAAAGCCTGATTTTATTTTACTTTATTTTTTCATACACTGTTCAGAGCGAAATGATAATTTGGCACACTTAACATGTGTGTACAAATAAATATTTTTTAAAATAGTGTTTATAAAACTTAGAAGCAAAAGGTTTGGATGAATCACAGCAATCTACATCTTGCAGATGTACTTTCAGTTTAGCTGCTCATAGAAAATTATATAAAATGAATTTTAATGTGATTGTGTTATCTATAATTTGTATAAACATGTAATTTTATTTCATAAATGTCCATAGCAAGGTGTAATTAAAGTATGATGAAGTACAGCAGAATATTAGGCAGAATTTCTGTGAGGTTTGTTTTGTTTTTGAATAGCTGTTGACTGTGGAGTCTTTTGACTTCAACTGCAGCAACTGTGTACGTAAGAGGAAGGCAAGGGCAAAAATGGGGAAATAAAAAGCAAAGAAAAAGAAAAGCAAACTTTTCAAGTACAATTAAAAATGTAATTCTGATACATCCCCACATCCCTGCCAGGAAGCAATTTTTATTTTCTTTAAACTGACACTGATTCACGTTAAAAAACGTTTTGTTAATTTGGTAAACTTTATACAAGGCTTTCAAAATGCAAACAAAACTGTCCTCTGGGAAATACACTCGGCTGGCCTGAGGCTAAGATAGACTGCTTTATAATGTCAAAAGGTGGCATGAGGGTGAACTTCTTACTGATTTGAGATGCGCTGCATAATAGTATCATACCTACTGCCATAATTTTAATGATAATTTATTGTTACTGAGAAGGGGAAAAAGAGGTCAGATCTGTATATCGCTCTGGTGAGCACGTGCTGTTACTTTTCTCTCTCTCCGTTTTTGCAGAGGTGATGGAGAGGAAAAATAAAGCATAATGCATTCTCAAGGTTGCCAGGAGCAACTAATGCTTCCAAATTGGTATTCATGTTTTATTACATCTTAAATTTCAGCATCTTAAAAACAATAAAGGAAATTGCATTTTCACAAAGAATCTTCCTTCAGGGAACGTACTTCAAGTTTACTGTCTTTTTTTTTTTTTTGATGTCTTTATACGTGTAGCACAAACTCCTTGTTTCAAAAAGAACACATCTTTACACCCACATTATATATATGTGCAAAGACAAGTGCAAATAATTTCTTAGAGCTTACAACTTCTATTCTTCTGAAACATTACGTATAGGGTCCTGATGTCTTTTACAGACATCATATCTGTATCTGTACCTTGTCATCCATATACTTGTCTTGACATGAAATATGTGCTCAATCCAAGGACAACTGAATCACAAAAGAGGACTTCAGTTCTTAATCCATCCTCTGATCACCTTTACCTTTTGAGAATCAAATGCTTCTACTTGGCATGGTTTTTGACCATCTCTGTCTGTAATCTGCATTCTCACAGAGACACAGACAAACACTTTCAACAGAACAAGAGCCAAATTGAGAGTCAAAAAAATATTTGTCTGGCATTGTTATTAAACAGCTACACAAGTATTTTTAAAGAAAAAATACCAATCGATTGTTCCTATACAAATTCTATCAAATAAAAACACTACAGGGCAATTTTTTAAATTCTAATTCGTTCATACTGTGAACGTAACTTTCTCACTGATACGGAGAATATTAGACTGAGTAGGAATGAAATAGAAATGAATAGTGGAAGCAAAAGAAAAGTAATAATGTCTTTGAAGTGGAGAATTCCTTATCGTTCAAGGAGGTTAATACAGTGTACATTGACCACAGTTAGCTGTTAATAAAAAATACATTTATCAGAAAACTTTTATACATTATGAACACCACAATAATACTTCACACAGCTACTTAATAGAAGGAAAGGGATCTTCAGACAAAGTCTATAAAAACCATATTTTTCCTAGTACTATGTCTCTGTGGAAACAAGAAAAGTTAACCTGGGAGGAAAACAGAGACATTCAGCAGACAAGGATTAAGGTAGGAAAGATAATTTGTGTTTCCAGAGGAAACAGAAGAGCCGATTACCTGGGACAATGAAAAGACCTAGGTACTGAATGCCTTCTTTGCCTCAGCCTTCACCAGCAAGACTGCCTTCTGGAATGCCAGGTTCCGGAGGCCAGGGTGAATGGCTGAGATAAGGAAGCTGTCTTTGTTGAAAGAGGATCAGGTAAGGAAATACCTGAGCAAACTGTAACCAGTGGAATAGGCTAGTTTGTGTAGCAACAGGGATACCCCTGAGCGTGCCCAAAGATAGCACATATTTGTGAGACCTTGAAAAAGAATGAATATGTATGCTAATGTACTGCATATGTATGTCCTATCTGTTCAAATGTGGAACCAAAACTTTGTGCTTGCAGAGTGGGTTTGCTTGACAAATTGCTCCAAACATATCATGAGAAATAAAGGAATGCCACTTTTTGAAAACCACACAGGATTTAGAGTTTTCTTCCCAGATTTCGGATGACAGAATGCCCCAGGGATCAGTACTGGGTCCAGCTTTGTTTGACATCTTCATTAACAACCTTGATAATGGAGTAGAGTGCACATAAAAGAAAATTGGTGGATGTCATGAATCTGGAAGGAGTGGCTCCCTGAGAGCTGCACAGCCATTCAGAAGGACCTTGACAGGCAGAAGAGGTGGGCTGAGCAAGAATTTCATGAAGTTCAACAAGGAGAAGTGCAGAGTCCTGTATATGGGAGGAACTACCCTAGGCACCACGTCATACTGGGGACACCCAGCTGGGAAGCAGATCTTCAGAAACGGACCTACGAGTCCTGGTGGACAGCAAGTTTAACATGAGCCAGCCATATGTCCTTGCCACAAAAAAGGCTAATGGTATTCTTGTTTTCACCGGACCAACAGGTATTGCCAACATGCAGAAGAAAGTTGGTCCTTTCAGTCTGCTTAGCACTGGTGAAGCCACACCAGGAGAACTGTGTTCAGTTCTGGACCCCTCAGTACATGAGAGACATGGGAAATACTGGGAAGAGTCCAACAGAGGCCCATCAAGTTGACGAAAGACTGGAGTACATCTCCTGTGAAGAAAGTCTGAGGGAGCTGGTACCGTTCAGCCTGAAGAAGAGGAGGATCAGGATTCTTAACAACTGTATGAAGAAATACTTTGTAGAAATACTATGTAGAAATACTTGAGGTGAGGGTGCAAAAGAAAGAGAGACAGGCTCCCTCCTGCTGCTCGCTGCCTGGACAAGAGGCGATGGGCACAAATTGTCTAAATACCAGGAAACACTTTACTGTGTGAATAATGAAGAACAGGAACAGGTTGTCCAAAGAAGTTGTGAAGTCTCCCTTGGAGGTCTTCAAACACTGTCTGAACATCATCCTTGGCAACCTGCTCTAGGTATTCCTGTTTAGGTGGGTGGGGGTGGATCAGATGACCCCTAGAGGTCCATTCCAACTGTAACCATTCAGTAATTCTGTGATATATAAAAAGTAACAATAATAATAATAAAATTCTGAACAATGCTTTGATTGATGTATTTCAGCAACAGTTCTGTCATCCAGACATTATGTTGCACTACACAAAAATATTTCCAGTGAGATGTTACAGAAATAGAATGAAAAGATGCAAAATTTAAGTGCCAAAAAGGCTGATGTAGATTATTCCTGCCAAACTCATTATTGTGAATTAAGACTAACTCCATTATCTCTGAGTTGCTGCAGTACTGTTGACCTTGAGTGTCTGCCAGGTGTTCTCCATGCTGCTTTCTCACTCCCCCCACCTCAGCAAAAACAGTGTGGAAAAAATAATATGAAAAACTCACGGAGTTAGGGAGACCACTTAGAAATGGCTGTTATAGGCAAAATAGACTCAACTTAGGAAAGATACATTTAATTTATTGTAGTTAAAAATAGAGCTGAATCGAGAGGGGAAAAAATACATAGAAAACTAAAAACCACCTTCCCTCTTCCACTGCTCCCCAGTTTCAACTTCCCTCCTTGTTTCCTGACTCCTCCTTGTTGGTGCAGAAGAGAGGGGAACTCAGGGTGCAGTTAGTCTATGAGGTTTCCCCTCTGCCACTCCTTCATCCTCATTCTCTGCTCTGTTTCATATGGAATCCCTTGCATGGGATACAGTTCTTCCTGAACTGATGTTGTGTGGGTCCCCCACAGGCTGCATTTCCTTCCAGACAACCTGCTCCTGGGTGGATGCCTCTGCACAGACTGCAGCTTTCTTTGGGACATATCCACTTGTTGTAGTGTGGGGTCCTCCATGGGCAGCAGTATGAATATCTGTTCCAACAGAGTACTGAATGGACTCTAGGGAAGTAACTCCTTCATAATAGTCTTCAAAGGCTGCAGGAGAGTCACTACTGTAGAACCTTTCACATGTCACTCCCCTCTTCTCTCAGATTGGTATCTTCAGAGTTGTTTCTTCTCCATTTTCTCATTTCTCTCTCTCACAGCCTATGCACAGTATTATGACCCTTTCTTAAAAACATTATCATGGAAGTGCAACTAACACTGCTGATGTGCTCAGCCTTGGCCAGCAGTGAGTCCTTTTTTAAGCTGTCTGGAATTGGCTGTTATCAGGCAGGGGCAGATCCTGGTCTGTTCTCACAGAGGCCACCCCTGCAGCAACCCTCAACTACCAAAGCCTTGTCATACAAACTCAATATACAGCCTTGTGACTCAATCCAGTTTTTTAAATAAAATTTATCAGTAGAGTTGAATTATAAATCCAATTCATTAGTTCAATTGCACTGCTACTTCCAGTGAAATGTTTTGCCTGATTGATCTGCCTGAAGACCACTTTGTCTTTTGGTCTGCCTGAAGACTGCTTTATGCCCTTTTTCCATCCACTCTATAAAGGAATTTTGTAGGAGTGCTGTTTATTCTATTGAATTTTACATAATTTCCTATAAAAATTCATTGCTTATGGAATTGGTAAAAATTCAAGAGAAAGACTAAAACCTCTTAGAATTTAGGAAGTTGTGCGAGGAAGGAATGAGGTATTAGTGCTCTGTTATCCCTGACAGTGATCTTTGAGATCACTTAAAAGCTAATGATCATCTCTCAATATTAAAAGTGCATACAAATTCTAGAGAACACTAGCTTTTTAGGAAATCTGAACGAGTCTGCTGATGGCGCACACTTTTTTTTTTTGCATTATTTGACAAAATGTCTATAAGGCAGAATCAAAGGGTGAAGAATTTAAATCACAGAATTGTAGAATCCAAGAATCGCAGAATGGTTTCAGTTGGAAGAGACCTTAAAGATCATTGAGCACTAAGCCTCTGCCATGAGCTGGCTGCCCCCGACCAGCTCAGGCTCCCCAGGAGTCCATCCAACCTGGCCTTGAATGCCTCCA
Source organism: Lagopus leucura (assembly GCF_019238085.1). Classification (NCBI taxonomy): domain Eukaryota; kingdom Metazoa; phylum Chordata; class Aves; order Galliformes; family Phasianidae; genus Lagopus; species Lagopus leucura. Next base: position 13,401 of record NW_024965015.1, read on the forward strand.
GAGACGGGGCACCCACAGCTCTCTGGGCATCTTTGCCAGGGCCTCACCGCCCTCCGAGTAAAGGATTTCCTAACATCTAACCTAAATCTTCCCTCTTTCAGTTAAAATCCATTCCCCCTTGTCTTATTACTACTAGACCTTGTAAAAAGTCTCTCTGCTTCATGCTTATAAGCTCCCTACAAGTGCTAGAAGGTCCCAATGAGGTCTCCCCATAGCCTCTTCTTTCTCCAAGCTGAACAAGCCCAGTTCCCTCAATATTTCTTCACAAGAGAAGTGTTCCAACCCTCTGATCATCTGGAGCTGCTCCAAAAGCTCCACATCCTTCCTCTACTGGGGGCCCCAGACCTGGATGCAGTACTGCAGATGGGGCCTCACAAGGGAAGAGTAGAGCAGGACAGTCCCCCTTGTCCTGTCATCACTCTGAATTTCCATTCCTGTTTCAAGATTCCCAGCACAGCTGTCAGTTTCCCAGTTGGGTAGAAGTAATGTTTTGTATAGTGTGCAATATGCTGAAAAGTGATGAAATTACAGAAAACAGCTGAATTGGACTCTGATCACTAAGTCTGCCCAACCAGGAATGAACAAATAAGACTATGAACCAAAAGACTGGTCAAAGAATGAAAAAGATTTTAAAACATAACAAGTGAGTGTACTTGCATTCCTTCTCTCAGAAGAGTCTTCTGACTGTTTCCTATATATCAGATTTTATTTTTAATGTTAATGTCTTAGTTGTCCTGAGATCTGTGAGTATCAGAGTGAACGTGAACTTTCTATGTGGCTATAAACAGTTATCAAACCTCTCTTGTCATTTGCTTTCTAAAAAGCAGGAATTGTGTCCCCTTCCATCTTTCCACTTGTTATCGTCTCAGTCATTTATACAGACAGTTCTTTGAGATAATTCTTAGCCCTTTTTCTTCTTTTAAAAATAAATACATAAATAATTCAAAGTGAGCTGCTTGTATGTATACAATCCATTTACAATCCATTTACTCACATACATATTTTCCCTAAGCTCTGTTAAATGTCTCTCTTAAAAGTGAATAATTATTATATCAAAACCTGAGAAAGCCATAATAAAATTAAAATGTTATTTTACCCAGATAATTTAAAATAAAAACCACTTTTATTTCTCAAATTATTCACATGAGGTAGACAAATGTTTCAATTCATTAGAAGCAGTGTTATCAATCCAATGGGGAACAATCAGACTCACAAAATCAGGCAGTATTTTGTTGTGCATACCCGGTAGGAAGAAGGCAAGTAAAGATCACACAAATTAGCTTTAGTTTTAAGGCAAACTGTATCTTTCCATAGTAAGATACAAGCTTGTGTATTCTTCTGCACTTCATAACAAAACAACTGTCTCCACAAAAGACTGTAAAAATAAAACATCACGTAAGAATATAACATAGAGAAATCCAAAGATCAAATCAGATATGCTTCATTTTTTACTTGTTGTAGCTTAGAATAATTCAAGTGGAAACAAAAAACGTGTGTAAGGCAAAGCAACTTCTGATAACCAGAACAGATCCAACTGCCATCAGTATGATTTGGATTAGGAACTTTTTATGTTCATCTTACCAATTTCCATGAATCATAGAATCATAGAATGGCCTGGGTTCAAAAGGACCACAATGATCATCTAGTTTCAATCCCCTGCTATGTGCCAACCACCAGATCAGGCTGCCCAGAGCCACATCCAGCCTGGCCTTGAATGCCTCCAGGGATGGGGTAACAACAACATCTCTGGCAATGTGCATAATAGGAACATATTAGTAAATATTCAAAACTCCACTGAGTACAACCCTGAACAATTGGGCATTATCACAGAATTGCAAGGGTTGGAAAGAACCTCTAGAGATCAAGTCCAGACCCCTGCTAAAGTACATTCCCCACAGTAGGTCACCCAGGTCTTGGAATTGGTCTTCTTTTGCGCATGTGTTTTGAACAGATGACTCAAACTTTGAGAAGCTCCTTTCCACTTAGATTATCATACAGTGTGGCTGTGGTGAGGTTCAGGATCAGCTTCTTCTCCCAGGTTGCCGTGTCAGGACAAGAGGTAATGGCCTCAAGTTGTGTCAAGGGAGGTTCAGGCTGGATATAAGGAGAAGATTCATGCCCGAAAGCGTGGTGAGACATTGGCACAGGCTGCCCATAAAGGTGGTGGAATCACCATCCCTGTGGGTTTACAACAAAAGGATCGATGGAGGTGGGTTGATGGTCAGATTAGATGATCTCAAGAGGTCTTTTCCAACCTTAATAATTCTATGACATCCTGTAGGAGTCCAAGCCTGCATTTGGAAACGTTATAAGCAGAGGACAGATCACCAGTCAGGAGACTGGAGACATGGTCTGATACGAATGTCCTTGTTCCTTGTCTGAAGTGTGGGCTCTAACTGGCTCAGATGGCCAAGGCAGTACTTGGGTGTGTGTTCTGTGTGTCTCACAGAACGGGAGTCTTAGAATGGAACTCACTACCCAACTTCAACACTCATCTCATCTAATAAATGCTCCTAAAACTGTATGATCCTGAGAGGTGTCATTTTCTTATTCTGATTATTTCACTCCTAAAATATCTCTGTCACTTTATATCTTTTTGCATAGCAAAAATTGTCAGTGCTTACACCTACTGCTCAATGGACCAACTAGCAAATTAATTTTTTCCCCACACTTGACTGACATTTATGAATTTAGCAAATATCAGAAATGACAACATAAAACCTTCAGGTTTGTGTCCACATTGAAATACTAGACACACACGTAACCACATGCTTCTGCATGGATTTCAGCAACAAATGCCAAAACCTCAGCTATTCTAAACATATGGGTCCCAAAGACAACTCTGAAACACCACGGTAATACTGCAATTTGTTATTTCTACTTGGATAAATCCTTCCAGTACTTAAGGAAACACAATTGGATTTTATTGTCAACTTTGCACTAATGTGCACTGATATTGACAAACAGGAAATTACTCCTCCTGTCTGATTTAACAAATAAAAATCATATTATTATACAGAAAAAAAACTGGTGACCACTTTCAGTTTGTTTTCTATGCTAGTAGTGTAACTATGGTTGTGAATTATAAACTAGTTTCCACTATTCCTTAACAAAGTTTACTAATCATTTGAGAAGCTTGACTTCATTTAGCACACACGCTTCTCACTCTGATGGAAAGGGAGAAATCCAATCCCATTTTGGAGAGCACAATCATGTGATTGACAGGCTCTTTAAACTTGAGGCAAAGCAGGTTAAGGTGTGACACAAAAGGCAGTCAGAAAAAAAAAAAAAGGTTCCTTAGTGATAGAGATTTCTGACTTAATGCAGTTGTTCTGCTTTCTGGAGATGCGCAGATCTTCTAAACGAATATTTTGCTGCTACAATGAAGAAGGTTTTCAGAATATGCACCTTAACCTGTTTCCATATTTCACAATTTATAGAAAAACTGCTAAATTTATAATTGTAATGGAAATATAATATAAATATAAATTTATAATTATAAACATAATTATTAAGAAATACTTATGAATAACTTTTTTTTTTTTTTGGCAACTGAAGCATAGTTAATAAATATTTATTTCCCCCCACTATTCAGTTCTCAATGAAAGAATTGCATGAAAACTCATATTTCATTTCAGTTGGGTTTTCTGCATTGTCCAGCAAGAAGAAAGTTTCTTCTGTTTGGCAGAAGAAACACAGAAGCAGCCTTCTGGAAAAGTCTGTGTCATTTTGTTTGAGCTAATAAAGATTTTGCTCTTAACAGAGATTATGTTCTGCCCCCACCCTACTACTTTTCTATCCTCAAAAAACTATTTTCCTGCAAAATAACGTTAGGATGATTTTGCTAAGATAATGTTTTTGGCAGTTTGGGCAGAAATAGTTTCTCGGGTTTTTTTTGCTTTGAATGTTACAGTGACAAACAGTCAGCAGGTATAAATCAGTATCACCAAAGTGAACTGAAATGCCAATATGCTACCACTGAACGCTTTAAACTTCTCATCTGAAATCTAAATAACTGGAAAATTTGACAGAAGAACTAAATCTGCTTAACTCTGCACCTCTTGCCTAGTGTTCCTCAAACCACACTTGCCATGAAAATAGTACAGAGGAAAAGTTATCTTATGAGCTATCAGTCCAAGGTCTTTCCAGAAACACACTGCTGCCTTGGATCAGCACTGCAGTGTGGAATTCTGTAACATGCATCATTTTTACCAGGTAAGAAATAAACAAGCAGCTTAGATTTAGCCAGACAGAAATTGTCAGCATGGAAAAAAATAGGCCTATGACCACATTCAGTCCTTCCAGTTAATCTACTTCACAGACGTTTTAACAGTCGGAATTTGGAACAAAAGTGTCATCTGTTTCTTAGTCACTCTTTCTAGTGATAGCATTTGTCCTCATAGTCCATGCTAGAGAATATTTATCAGATTAGTGCCAAAAAACAGAGTTAAACTTTTATAACTGATAGGGCAGAAAATTGGAATAAAGAAGGTATTTTTTCTAGATTGGTTCTCTGCTACCAAACTGAAACTTCATGTACAGTCAGACCCCATGGCACATGGTATGTAAAACATTTTGCACAATTAATGAAATACCATCTAATGTGACAGTAAGGAAGAAGAAAAATTCCTGTTCACAATTTCTATTGCCCAAACAACATTTTCCAAGAAGGCATCTCAAAGAAGTAAAACAGTTACGAGTCTTTTAGTCCAATTGCCTGAGTGAAATGAAAGATTACAAGATGCAGCTATGATCAAGTTTTACTTGTTTTTACTAAGTTTTCCTCTTGGTTTCTCGATCCAAATTTCAGTCTTCTACCTATTATTTCTGACTGTATGTCCAGTGTTCACCCAGTGAGACATAAATAACTCAAGTAATTAAAACATGCTGATTATTATGCCTACCACTTCGCAGTAATACTTCAGTTTCTGTCCATACAGTCCACCATATTTGGAATTAATATAAGGACGAAAGAAAAGGATACTGATGAAGGAAATATTTGGTTTACAAAGTATAATTCACTGAGTTTTAAAACAATCAAATCATCATTACACAGAATTTCCTGCTGCAGCAGACCAAAATAACTGAAAGGAGAGCAGCAGACAACCCACAGTTATGACTGCTGCACCTTCTTTTTAGAAAAATAAATTTAACATCTCAATATATCATCTGAAGAACGCTTACAAAGTGTAGTTCCCTTATTCTGAAATATTACATCTGGAGTTAAACAACAATTAAAAATTAAGAACACTGATACTGTCAAGAAGTCAGCGTGGTCTTGTGAAGATGGCATATTCAGGACAGTTATCCCTGGAAGTTTTTACAAGGAGCTTCCTGAGAAGGGGAATTATGTTTAGCAACTCAGTTCTGAAAGAGGTATCAGCAATGTTTAAGAAACTTCTGTTATTTCTGAGGACCCTCTTTCAGACCAAATGCAAAGCATATGCATTGAAGGTAGCAGTCGTACCTAAACACCCCTTTGAGGAATTAGCTTATTAACCTTGTGTCCTGGCTGAATCCCAATTTCAACAATTACAAATTTGTTGTCTGAAATTCTCTCTGAAGATTTAATGCAATGCATGATAAATAACTTCCTGACTTTAGCTATGATTCTATTTTTACTGAGGGGTCTTTAACAGTAATTTTGTTTCACACTAGGAATGAAAATAATCTCCTTTTTCAGAAAGTACAATAGTTCACAAGAACATTATCTTCATGTAGAATCATAAAGAACCACAAAAGTTTACTATTTACCAGCAATAAAATAGAAGCAAGCATTTGATCAAAATACTGAAGTTTAAACTACAAAATGTTGTAACTATTGCATTTCTTAATCGTAAGTGCCTTATTCTTACATCTCAGAAGAATAAAACCTAGCAGAACCAGAAAAGAAGCTTGGAAATAAGGAGTTGGCTCACTTACACTAAAAGGACCACTGTTATTGATTTTTCCTTCTTTGCAGCTACCACATTTTCTTTGATACAGTCAAAGGAAAAGAGAGAGAAGAGGCAGCAGCAGCTATGTCTCAGTAGAACAAACCATGGAGTTATTTGAAAGAACATACTGACACACTCTTATTTATGAAATTTCCATTAAATTAACCGTTTCATTTAAAGAACAGATTCATGCTATGTGAATGTCATATTTGGTTAAGTACTTCACTCTGAGTTTATTTCTAATTCCCTCTGCATTAAACTAAATAGCACACAAGGTTATAACTTTGATTTCTCAGTTTCAAGAAAATTACCCAAACAGCAGCTGGCCTCCTGAACAACTGAGTACATACCAGTGGTTGATTACAGATTCAATGACATACTCTTCACAAGTGTGGCAATTTCTATTAAAATTTGATCCAGTAAAAATGTTTGATATTTCATTAAAAATACAATAATATTTAACGTATTCTTTGAAACACTCTTAGCACACATTGCACTTTTCAGTACTTCTTATTAAACATTCTAAGAAAACATGAAACTTAGCAACAACAACAACAACCACATCTCTATTCTGGGTTACAGAATTGCTCATTGTTATGTATGGGCTGATCTTTCTAGTGCAGCATGAAGTGATGATGAATCCAATGTCCCATAAGGCAAAAGACACTAAAATATTAAAGCTGGCTTATTTGGGGTTACTAAATTTTTTAATTTAACTTTGGCTTGTACTAAATTAAAATGCTTTTAAAAGTGTTTTCTTTTGTTTTAAGAAGGCAAAAGCATTAACAAAGCATCCACTACGAATCCACTACAAATTAAAAAACAAACAAACAAACAAACAAAAAAAAAACAACAGAATAACTGATCAAATTAATCTGCATGTTAAAAGTAGAAGTAATAAAGACATACATGTCCTCTCTGTCTCTGGCATGCTGCTCTGGCATGTTTTGCAGGTCTTGGTCCATACTTACTAGGCAACATTTTTAGATAACAAACTCATCTTTGTGATTCTTGGAGTGCATGACAGACCTTCAAATTCTACTCTGTAGATCCTCCCTTAAATTTTAGCTGCAAATTCTTTCCAAAACAAATATTCTTTTCTTGCATTCTTTCTACCCTTTCACTGCTTCTAATAAACTCATCAATTGAAGGGTCTGCCATCCCTCACAAGTTTTCCAGTTTTTCTGCCCGTCTTAATCTCCTAGATATTGCTTATTATATTTCTTCTAAGAGATGTTATCATCTGTCATCAGATACCTCCTTCTCATGTTTACAGATCAGTTCACCTAATTGTTTTGTCTCGTATAAGCTAGACTTTCATAGGTATGTACATTTCCTAGAATTAGGGTTTTTAGACCATATTTCAACTTCATCCTTGAACTGCAAGCAGTAGAACTACGTACCTTTAACTTTATGTACCTATAAATATGTGGAATTATCATCTCAGTCTCACTTTCGCTATTATAGAGCAGAATTACAGAATCATTTAGGTTAGAAAAAACCATCCAGGACCATGAAGTCCAACAATCAATCTAACCTACCATGTCCTGTCACTCAACCACGTCTGTTAGTGTCATGTCCACACGTCTCACAGTACCTCTAGGGAGAGCAACAGCATCCCTTTCCTGGGAAATCTGTTCTAATGCTTCATTACTCCTTCTTGCTTCCTAGTCTTTCACCAGCTTTTCTGCTCTTCCCTTCACACACTCAAGCAACTCAGTATCGTTTTTGTAGTGAGAAGCCCAAAACCAAACACAATATTCCAAGTGCCTACAGTCTTCCTGGTCTGATGTCTTTGTTATAGTCTTGTCCTTGAAGTTTATACTCTACCAACTATACATCACAGTTTACACTTATATGTCATTGTCTTCTACATTACAGAGCACTCCCTTTTTGTATCGTCTCCAGTCCCAAACATAATCTACACTATTTCCTCTCAGAGGCATAATCTTATGCTACATCTGACAGCCTGATGGATTCCTCCAGCCTCTGCTTAGCAGATCACCATCACTTTCCTGAACATTGCTAAGAACATCATTTGTGTCTACGGCTGAAATCAGATGCTTGAATTGTATTATTTTTAGTAGCCTAGTCTTTTAATAGTTTGCAATATAAAAAAATCATGGTGGTAGCTTCACTAAAATGTGTCTGAGAACTCCTGTGGTGAGCTGCCAATACAAGATACTCTAAGCACTCCTGAGATAACACTGTCCTCATCACAGATAATTTTCCACCTGAAAATTTACTGAATATGAAATGCATATCAAAATCTGAGGTCATGAAAGTAAAGAAAGAAGCGGGATATAATTCATCTTTCTTCCTACTTGACATTGGATTATGATACGATTGAGACAGCTGTAAAACTCACCTAAAGATTAAGTTAATACAATTTGCATATATTATCTTAAAGTGATGCCCTCTTGCAAACATACATCTAATTTCCAGCTGGTCTGAGAACACTTTATTTTACACATACACAGGTATGAAATATTTTGCCTGTCAATCTCTTGGTATTTTAAATTACCAGCAAGCTAAATTTACAATAAAGGTAAACTCTACATTAAAAGGTTTTATAGTAGAATCCTATCCAGGATCCCAATCCTATCCAGGATCCCAAGCTTTCTTTGACATAACACGTAGCTTATATACAGCCTAATTTCCAGCAGTTTCTGCACGTACATATAGTTGCACACATGAACATAGCTTTTATGAGCATTAAGCATTATTATACTTCAGACAAAATATTATATGTTTCCTTAGTGAAACAATCTAACCTAAAACATGTACAGATTTGTGGGTCTGCTATCACTTCTACTAAATGAACTATCTTTGTTGCTGTTTTCTAGATTATACTATTCAGAGACAAGGTATCACAACAGTGAAATTAACACTACAAACTTAATAGGCATGTCAAGTAGAAAATTCAAGCAAATAAAACAGAGATACATCAAGCTTTATAGAAATACTGTAAAGCCTTTCTAATTTTGGGGGGGGAAAAAAAAGCTTATCTCTAAGAAATGAAAATTTCTTTCAATTGTTTTATTTTCTTTTGTTCTTTTCCCTCAAGTCAATAGCACCTATTTCAGAGACATCACACTTTTGCAATATTGCCAGTATCTGAGATCTTATACCAAAGAGTCAGTATGAAAAAAAACTAAAACAGCAGCTAAGCCCATTAAAAACATCATGCAAAACCATTATTTTTCAACCTACATACTGACTCTGAAATAGCTTTGCACATGAGTGATAGCAAAAAAAAAACTTGGGATCTTCAGCTCTTCACCTCCATATTTAATTTATCTTCTACAATATCCATCTCAAATCATTTATTATGCTTTGCAGGATATTTACAATTACCTAAATTCCTCCCACCATAATCTGAATCAAGAATATTCCATTGTACTTTTAACTGAGCAGGGAATAAAAATAGGAGTGTATAATTAGGATTACTGTTTTCCATGAAAAAAAAAACTGACAACCCCGTAGTGTCAGATTCTCATTTAGCAACACTACCCTCCAACTGTTTGCTCTTCCAGTAATTTTATTAATTATCCTCCCACTCTGCTTCCTGAAGAGCGTTTATTCTTCTGAGATTTCTGTTGTGATCCCAGAGTGGCAGAGTCTTGGTGTGTTAATGGCATGTGGCAAAGAATGTCAGTCATTTCTGACAGCACTCACTGTTTCATGCTGGTTAATAAACAGCTCCTTACTTTATGTCTGAAACTCTCCCTCTCTTCTTTGCCATAGTTACTTAATATTTTTCAGTGTATCATTAGTGTACAAAACAATGTACCTTTCCCTGGAATGTATATTCTATATCAAATTGCATAGTAAAAAATCCTGTATTTCATGCTAACACTTTTCAGCTCTCCCAATTCTCATTTTGACATATCCCACGCTGTTTACACTATAAGGTATGTGGAACATGTAAACTGTCTTCGGAATACACTTGTGATAGAACATATCAATTATGTTGGAAACAAACGCCTGACATTTTGACTCTTACAGCACAAACACCTCATTCACTGCTTCATTTTTCAGTTATACCAAGGAACTCAACACAAATCACATTCTAAGTTAAAGAGTGAGAGCAATTCTGCTCTGAAAGAATATAAAAATTCTCTCAAATTCTACTAAATAACATATATTGTCAGGCTGCTGAAATATCTGTCTCTAATTCTTCTTGCTATAGCTTTCTTGGTATTATTGAAGCAGAAGGTCTGAAGTTGAAGCGCAAATGTTTTAAAATCTTGTCCATAGATGAAAATGAAAGTCAGCTTATATTACTGCTACAAGTGAAATCTAGCAGGAATTAGTACTAGTGCAAAGAAAGAAGGAGGGAAGGAGGAAGAAAGGAAAAAAGTAAAGACAAAAATAGAAAGAGATGAGAAATAGAATTAAGAAAATATAAAAATAATAAGGAAAATGAAAAAGAGGAAAAGAGAAAAAAAAGAAAAAGAAAAAAAAAAAAAAAAAAAAAAAAGGAAAGGGAAAGACAGGAGAAAAAGGAAAAGAAAAATCCTGACAATGTTCAGTCTGGAATCTTAACAAAATCAGTAAAAAAGCTGTGACTTCTTGCTACCAGTGGCAATACTGTTGACTGGTCTAGAGGGTACAAATATGGCTGGGAAAAAAGACAGAAGGGATGAGCGGGTTAAGGAATATTCGCTGATCTGTACTCGAAAAGAGCTGACAGCTTACTAATTAGTATTGCTTTTAAAAAACTCAGTCTCACTTAATAGGTGACCTGTACCTATTAAACATTTCTCTGTTGATTTGACAGTCAGCCATAATCATTAAGCCATGATTATAAAGAGCTATTTTCAACACTTTATTTTCCACAATTGTATAAGTCTTTATAAGGGCTGAGAAAAATAATGACCATCACTGAATCAACCTGAACAACTAAGCAAGCTGAACAAATATCTCTGTATATGAACAAGCTCAAATACTTCTGACTGAGTAACCCTGTCATGTTTGCAATCTAAAACTCAAGTAGGAAGAAGAAGGATTGATTTTTGATAAAGGATTTGGAACAAATCGTATGCATGTGTATGTTCACTGTGAATACTGTTTCAGGATTAGCAAGTACTTTTCATTGAACAAATACCAATACCGGAGGAGAAACCCAAAAATATCACGGAAAGAGTGCGCTTTTATTATTACAAGCAACATGAATACCCACCTGTAATGATGCATGTATGCAAAAAATGACCTTTAAGCAAATAAGGTATGAGTAGCCTGACAGTCTACTCGTAAATTATGTTAACAATACATTGTTCAGTGCTAGAGAGTTTCACACAAATCATGCTACTGATGCTGTTTCTGTTTGCAGTGCTATATATATCAGCTTTACGCCCTAGCATTATTTAGGTTTATTTTGTTTTGTCTGGCTTTCCTCAGATGCTGTATATTATGGTATGGAGACATTTGCACTACCATTGCTAAGAAGCTCCTCAGCGGGCCCCTCTCAAGGTACTGCAGTTGTGCTGTGTTGTCATTGCCTTTTATGGGTTATTTTACCCATGCCAGTCTCAATTTCATCACCCCTGGGACCCAGATGAGAGACTTTATTCCTCCCAGGCGTTCATTTTCTGAAATAACAGTCTTAATAATACCATTAAACCATGCGGTGCATCACCACTGCTGTTTGCAAACCATTTCACATTTGAAGTAGTCACAATGAAAGATTTCAGAGGATGGGGTCAACTCTTGGAAAATCAAACAATAATGCCACATGCACTCTTCCCCAGAAACTACCGCACATTTCTAATTCAGAGTGCTTTCTTTTGACTTTCCTTGCAGTAAAAGTCTGCGATTAAAATACTTGCCTCATTTCAGTATGCTTGTTTAGTTTCACAGGCTAAAAACAAATACGATTCCTGCCTCTTTCAAGGGCACTTTATTATTTTGACAGTTCTCAATCAACATCTCACATCAACAAGAGCAAAGCCCTAAGACAGGCATGTCCATCCCCCACTTCACAGTCACGCTTTAGTCATGCCATTGCTTTTGGCAATATGCACATTTGTGAACAATTATCGTCAAGGATGAAGTACAGGAAGGGTAAAATTTCATCAAAAATCTCTGATGAGATCCCTTGAGAACTCACTATGAATTGCATCCACTGCCACCAAACCAGCCTGATGTGTTAGTGTCACAGAAATCGGGCCACATAATCCACCAGTTTGATGGTTTTGCTGTTCTCATTTTTATGTTTTGATAATAAACATTAAAAATTAAAATAAGTATTATTACTTATATAGATTAAGTATATATTAGATGGTGTCTGATCCAAAAGTAATGTCTCCAATTTTATGATGTTGGCCCACAATATCAGAGGTGGATACAGATGGGATGGCACTTTCTCACCAATATCCTGTTCCATGTTGTTGCTGCGTGACAAATGGCAGCAGAGGGGCAGTTCTGACAGAAAAGCATCTGACATGGAATTGCATATGAAGCAAATTCACGACACTGAATTCCCCCATGCAGAAAAACTGGCCCCATCTGACAAGCATCAATAGTTGCTGAACGTTGATGGAAATCAAACAGCAGATGAGAACACAGTAAAGGCACGTGTATGGGAACTGCTGAGTCATGGACTGAACCTCTGATTGATCACCTGAGGTGAGCAATGAGTCAGCCACAGGAGCACAGGTGAAGGTAATTCACCTGTGCTGCCTGGCTCAACCCCTCCTAGACCTATTTAAGAGCTGGCTACCAGTAGGGAAGCATCTTTTCTGGAGATCTGCTCTGCTGCAGTTTTGTAAGCGAGCCCAGGATAGGGGTAAGCTTTCTGTCTATTCTCTTTCTGTTATCATTATCTGCTTTGCCAAACTCTCTTGTTTATTTTGTAATTATAACATCTTAATATTCATTGATTATACAACATGTGTGGTGCATTTCAGCAGTGGCAACAGCTGGACACATCTGCTGGTGCAGATTTTTCTGAGTGCAGCACACAGGCTCTTGTTCGTTGTTGGTGAAAATGCACAGCAAATGAGGGTGACTATGCTGAGAAGTGCTTTGTGGCTGAGAGTCTGCTCTATTAAGTTGCAATATTGTGCTTTTCATATTTATTGTAGTTTCCATGGAGATAATTAGGTAACATTACTTTTGGAGCAGCCTTCATGTATGCAGCCCTAGACAATTCCTTTTCACACAGTGTGGCCCAGGTAAGACAAAAGGTTGGACACCCATGCCCTAATAGTTACATGTGTGACACAGCACAGAAGGACACTCATCTAAATCCAGTATTACGGCAGAATAAACAGCAAAGGAGTTGGAGGAAGAAATGTTGTCACTGAAACAACCAAGAAGCCAGAAAAATCCTGCTGAAAAATGAGGAGTGTGCAAGGCAGCCCACACTCAGTAGACCTAAAATCACTAGATCAAGCTTGCTGTGCATCCTCACTTGTTGCTTTAGGAAAAACAACAGTGCAATAGCCAGACATCATCACACTGTCTTAAGAAATCAGGTGAGGTTTGGTTTAAAATAGATGCTGTTTCTCTGTGCATTCCTATTGTCTACAGCTGTTCATCTGTCATAAAACAGACATAACACTGATTGCAGTAAGTGAGACATCATTTCCAAGAGTCCATTTTAGCACTTAAAAAATCAAGACGGAGTTGTCAAGACTTCTTTAAAGTAATTTTTATAGTAATAACAATTGTAAATACAGCTGTCAAATAAAAAAGGAGTACTTTTTCTGATCTGTTTTAATCTACAAATTACAAAAGGTGGGTCCAGTCTGTCAGGCGTTTTCATTTAGCAGAAAATATGGATCAAAGTCATTTTTTTCTTAGGGGCCACAACAGCAAAGCAAGAAATATCTGCAAGAAGAGAATTGCTTTATCTCCCAATCTGTCATCAAAAGACACAAATCTGGTGCTGATGTTATTGATTTTTGAGCCTAAAACATTAAAAAAAAAAAAATCAGAGGTGAAAACTATTTTTTAGAAATGTTTGAAAGTTGGACAATAGAACTTGTTATGTAATATGCTGTAAATGGGGAAAAAAAATGCTGTAAATGGAGAGTGGATGGTCATCCAAAAGTGTATGTTATGCACTTTCTTACTTGAACGCATAATGGGGAAAGAATAACACACTACAGTTACATTAGTAGTCTAATATTGCTACCTGTTTTCAAGAGCTATCCTTGTAAAGCAGCATTTTAAATCATAATAAAAGCAAGACAGGTTAAAGGTGCAGCAGAGAGCCACTGCTTACATTCCCAGAGATTATTACTCAGGAAATAAATAAACATACAAAATATTCTGAATTTGACTTTCTATCAATAATCATAGCAGATAAATGCTGGATAGACATTAAATGATTTCCAACTAGGAAAAGCAATTATGTTTATGAAGTTAACATCAGACTGAGCTGCTCACAGGTGTAGAGGATGTCTTAGGATCATAGAATAACGGATTAATTAAGGTTAGAAAAGAACACTAAGATCATCATCATAAGTCCAACCATCAATGTCAGCTGAAGGGACACGCAGAATGTTCAAACAGCAAGTCCAATCACTAGATGGCAGAATCTTCTAAATAGTTAAGTGCAATTTGTTACTTAACCACCTTTGGGAGAAAACCTGGGCGTTCTTTAGCAAGAGCAGTGTAGTTAGTTGTTCTGATCTTCATCTGTGCAGTAGACCATTAAAACTTTGTTGCTCAATCCAGTCACAACTTTTTTTATTTATTAGTTTTTCCCAGATATCCCTTCCATAGGAAAAACAAACAAATAATTTTATGTTATATAAATTATTTTAAGTGTGAAGTTACAGTAGTAATTCCAGCTTGTATTTTCAAATGTGTCACTAGAGATTTACTTCACAAATACTACATCCTTATAAAATAGTTCCACAATGCACGGAGTTTGTTGGTAACGCTTGACTTAACAGCTCACAGCACTCATAAAACTCTGAAATGAGGAACAAGGGAATCTAACCAAATTTTGGAACCCATAAGAAAAATACAAGTTTTATTATGGTATCACATTTTTGTAGTGATGTGAAAGTGAAAGCAGATCAATTTGCACAGATGTGTAGAAACTGGGCAGAGCTTTATTCAGTTCTGCATTCCCGTGTACCAGCTGCAAATGATAGAAGGTGGGGTTATATGCATTTCTGAGGGTTTCACTATCTGTCTTAATGCCTAAAACATGTCTACCTGCATGTATATACAGCTAGTCCAGATTTTACAGATGGGGGGGGAAAAAAAAAAAAAAAAAAAAAACAACAACCCTTTGTGCCTTAAGCAATGTGTCAGAGACACAAGTAAGAGAAACCTCCAGGGCCCTGAAAGAACTGGCTGATGTTGCTAAGCCTGGAACTCTGGAAAAAGGGAAACACTGTTTTCATTTTTAGGAAAGGGTGACATGAAGATTGAGGAACTACAGGCCAATGAGCCTCACACCTGTGCCTGGGAAGATGATGGAGCAGATCCTCCTAGAAGCTATGTTATGGCACATGAAGAATGAGGAGGTGATCTGAGACCCAGCATGGCTGCACCCAGGGCAGATTGTGCCTGACAAAACTGGCAGTCTACTGTGATGGAGTGGAAAAAGAAAGGTGACATCATCTACCTGGGATTCGACTGGGCCTTTGACAGGATCCTGCACCACATCCTTATCTCTAAATTAGGCAGATAAGAGTTTGAATGACAAAGAGTTAGTAGGATGGTCACAATCAGAGTGTTGTGGTCAGTGACTCTAGGTCTGGGTGGCTGGCCACAAGTGGTGTCCCCAAGAGTCCATCTTGGGACCAGTGCTCTTCAGCACCTTTATCAGTGACACAGACAGTGGAATTGAGTGAAATTGAGTGACCCTCAGCAAGTTTGTACATAACATCAAGCTGAGTGAGGGGGCTTGTTCAGCCAGCAGGAGAAAAAACTCCAGGGAAACACTACAGCTTTCCAGTACTTAAAGGGAGCTTATGAACAGGAGAGGGACTGAGGTTTTTGCATGGATAAGTAGTGACAGAACAATGGGGAATGGTTTTTAAAGTGAAAGAGGAGAGATTTAGATCAGATTTTAGGGGAAAATTTTTCACTGAGAGGGTGGTAAGGCGCTGGACCAGGTTGCCCAGAGAAGCTGAATGCCAGCTGAAGACACTCAGCTGAGTGGGTGCTTAGTCTTCTACTAGAATGAAAAGATAATGCTTCGGCTATTTTGGTCATGAATTCTAAATGAATTTATCAATTGTGTAGAGAACTGTATCACTATCATTTTATGTAGATGACAAAGTACAAAGCAGAATTAATGCAATTAATGTATACACTCAAAAGACCATTCCACAAAGTTCAAACAGAAGCAAAACCAGAGGGCATGGATTTGACTTTAGGGGAGGGTGCTGACACTGAAAAATACCAACTTCCACAACAAAGAAGAGAAGAGGGAGGTAAAGCTGCTATTGAAAAAACATGATTGCTGCAGAATTCTCAGTAGAGTACTCTCTGGTATAGTCAAGTATTGCCTAATGCAGTGGAAAAATCTAAGGACTTCATTAATTCATGTTTTAACAAATGATGCAGTGGTGTTTACAATACAATGAGTATTTTTAGATTGTAGCTGCAGTACTTACAGACATGCTGCAACATGTGGCACTTAGAAGCCTTCTACATCTCATTTAAGTTACAACCTTTCTAAACAGTTGACTAACCATTCAAGAAGAGCTAACATGGCTGAAATAATGACATTTACAAACATTTGTGTATAAAACTAATTACTTAAAACTGTTTTGTTACATGCTGGAATTTTCCTGTTTGGCTGCACACAGCCTATAGATGCAACTTGGGGTACTAAAGACAAAGTTGCTTATTACATTTCTGTTGATCTAATAGCTCAGTACAACTAAAAGAGGTCAGTTTCTTCCCTTATTATAAATATCAGCTATATAACTATTTGCTTCTTCTTATCTGGCAAAATTAAATTATTTTAGCAAACTGAGTCAGACTGAAGCAAAAGTCAAAAAGAGAAGTCGCAGCCACAAGACTAAAGGAAAGGTGAAAGGACTATCTATTCCAGTGTGGGAATTCACTACTTCAGCTCAAATGCATTTTCACCGAGAAGTCTTTATTATGTAAGTCAGTTAAAGGTACTCCAGAATCTCACTGCATGTAAGCTCATGAATCTGCAGTTCCTGAACCTCCAAGTTCAGTGCTGCACCTGCAGACTTTCTTGGAGACTCAAGTAACTATAAAACTAGTACTCTCATATTTGCGTATGTTTTGTAATGTTCATTTGCAAGTTCAGAACAGTTCATCTTCTGCTTTTATAACATACCTAAGAAATATTAGATGCAGTAATAGTTTATTAACAGATAAGGAAGTGGTATTGACTGATTTCATCTTCCAATCACTCATAAGGTCTCCCAGATTCATGAGCTTAATGTAGGATTCTGAAGAGAAGAGCTACCAACAACGAATGAGGATTGCTTGAAACAGGCATTACCTGAGATAACTTGGCCCATGCAAGGCCATGAAATCAAGTGGGCTGCATTTAGGGTTATAGAGACAGCTGGGAGTTGTCCTTATAAGACAACCCGTTAGCATCTTCAATAGGTTGTGGAGATTTTGAGTTTGATTTTGCCAAGGTACTGTACAGTCTCCTGTAATATCTTCTTAATCAAACTGGGACATTATCCACCTTGATGGGTGAACAGGTACATGCACCATGTGACTGTGTGTTTATAAATGTATTTATACAAATACGGCCACGTCAACACACAAATGCATGAATATAAGTTAAGAAATTGCAGAACACCATGGCACGTTCAGCGAACCAAGAGCTCAGCCAAATTTGAACTTCTAAAAATCATTTCTTAACAACGTATTTTGTTTAATGACTAGTTCTTATACTTTTCAGTTAACAGTACTTAAAATTATTAAACATCACTACATATAGAAAACTACTCCTCTTAAACACAATCTAAATTAGGTGTGAGTACATGGTATCACACAGATAATGTCATGCAGATTACATTGATGGTTTGCAATTCCTGGTTGTCGTAGGTGTATGAGATTAGGATGAGAGCATGGGAGCTCTCTGACAGTAATGAGAATTGCAGCATGCTATTCTATTTCTTTTCTTTCCTTAATCCCTGCTGTTTTTATGTTACCTAGCTTTATGCCTCCCAAGAGGGGGTACTCAATTGCTCCTGATACTACTTATTTTGTAGTGCTTTAGACATTTCAACTTTTTGTTGAAATACACAGGATGTCCTGTGTATTTGTAGTCTCTCGTGCTTATCTTGTTTTTTTTTATTTTACAACTAGCTGTTTTCTCACTGCCTCTTTTGTGTACCTAAAATATACATGCATCTTTGATGTTCACATCTCTCACCTAAGCATATGAAATATGCATATACCGTGCCTTGCTAAGCCATAACATTTACAAGCTACATCTATGTCATTTTTATACTGTTTTAGTATGTTAATATTTGGCTTTGAGGCAAAATAGTATTAATTATACCCCTATTTATGCATTTCTATTTTACATCTGGTCCCTTCTTTGTTACAAGTAGCACAGTGTTCAAAAACTCTTGGCAAAGAAGCCCAGAGGAGAGCAATTTCATCTTATTCTGAAGAGTGAATATTCACAAGATATTCTTAGATTAATATCACCTGATGCTAGTTCCAGCCCTCTGGCTTGGCTGATACTCATCAGCTACAGTAGAGGGACATGCAAACTGAAATTAGTAGACATACTCTAAACCACAGCAACGGATAGATTTACTTACAGTATCTATTGTACGGGGAAATTCTAACTGCATGAACAGGTAATTGGATGATATGGCACAGTATCATAGATTTCAGAGAGTATAATGCTCCAGTTCTGCAACCTCTGTTGAATGAAACACTGTCATGCCATTATTTTTACAGTCAGTTTTCAAATCTGGTCTTTTTTTCCTAAGCTATCACACCCTAAATTACATGATGACATGGAAAACTCATTTCTCTAAAAATAAAAATGTCCAATAGTTATAATTCTTAAGCCCAAACACAAATGAAATAACAAGATCTCCAAATCTCTCTAAATCTTATTTTGGAACTCCTGGAACTTGAAAGTGCACTGGGTGTCCATCTGTTGTGTGGTGCTCTGTCACTCCATTTTTGAATCACAAATTGGGTAGTGTAAACGCAAGAGGGGAAGGATCCATCAGCCTAGAGGCTTTCCTTTTGCTAACCATGCTTTACTTTGGATATTTTTTTAGTGAATATTTATGAAAAATACCTGCCTTATGGATTTACTCAACGTGATAAGCAATGAGTGAAGTACATCTTGCAATACCTCAGTTCTCCAGGGGTGACCTCAATGAATATCTTATGCGAATACGAGGCGTTGTCTTCAGACATATTCCTTATTCCAATAGGAATTAGGTACTAAGGATAATAAGGATAAATAAAACTTTATAATGTTTTTTAGAACAGCAGAGGTAATGCTACACGGATCAGTAAAGCCATGTGGATTCATACAGATTATGCAGTAAAATTTAGCAAAAAGAACCAAGCCAATAAATGAAACTTTGACTGTTAGCTCTAATTGGCTAGACTGTAACTTCTTTGAGAGAATAACAGATGAATTTGCTGATTTAACAGTTTACGGTGACTTCTGTAGCACGTTTGCAGACCAGAGTCAATAGAAAATTGCTCCATGTGGAAGCTGGGCCACCAGTCCTGGACTGTAATAAGTAACTGTCAGAGTGAGTATCCTCTTCTACTGCATCCACCTTGCTAGTCTGACATGAACATGAAGTGCACATAAACTACAGACTAGATTAAACACTTTGAAATCACAGTCAATGTGCTATATACATCCTCTGCTGTCAATAAATTTAATATTTCTCATAATATACCAGTGGGCACATATTTCAGAAGTGTCTTCGTATAAATTGAGTGAAATTTTGACATTTTATGCTCTTGGAAATCTTAACTAAAAAAGTCATAAGACAGACAAATAAATCTTTATAAAAACAGCAGATCTTTCTCTAAACAACACTACTTGAACAATATCTAAAAGTCTCCTACTGTAAAAAGTTTCTGCATTAATTTCAACCTGAACTAACAAAAAAAAAGTTATTAAATATTTAATATTCTAAAGCTTTAAGCTAGCATTTTTCATTTATCCCATTAAAGAAAGAGACAAAGTTAACTGGTTATGATAAAACAGCATAAATACGAGAAATAAAAAACCTCTGTGGCCCAAAGCTACAACAAAAAGAAACATGAGTTTCCATCCTCCAACAAACATAAGTGAAATATGACATCGCTATGTCAGTTACTCAATTTTGGCTGCAGACTAAGCGCAGCGCTTCCTTATTTAGTTTAGGAAAAGCATGTAAGGAGAATTGGACATCAGGTCTAAAGGCGATGCAAGTACAATCAGAAGTAACGTATTAGTCAATAACATTAAAAAAAAAAATCAGAGTAGGAAGGAGAAAATGAAGTAAGAAGGTAGGATGAAGATATTTGCAACAATAGCAACCGATATATCATTTCTTTCCAGCTGAGATCTGAGAATTTCACTAAAGCTAATGTGAAAAGTAGAATGTGAAGCCATGTCCTACATTGGATGGGCCACCATGTATAGATACTGTAGATCCCCACTCTCTTAGGTGAATCCATACACTGCTAAAAAAAAAAAAAAAAAAAAAGATTTAAAGGTTAGTGAGATCTTCAAAAAGAATTTACTTTCTTCCCATAATAAAACAAAAAGGAAGAAAAGCAACAAGAGAAGTGGTCTCTTAAAATATCGAAATTAAATAATTGAGGAATCCCTAGTAGTGAAAGAAACATTAGAAATGCGAGTTTTGCAACACTGTTAGAGTGCTGCGCTAACTTGCCCTATTTGTCAAAAAATGCTTCCACAAAAGCTCAGAAGGTGTTTAGCACACCGATGAAGCAGCTATAAAGAAGTGACAAATTACAGCTGCTCAAGCCTCTGGAAGATACACATGCAGTTTGTTGCACTTTGACAATTGCTTCTGTGGCCAGCCAGTTTGCTATGAAGGGTTTAGAAAAGCGTTTTTACAGGGGAAAGACATTACAACACCAGTGCTGCAGAGCTGCAGGAACAGCACTGCTACCTACAGAGGTGACCATACAAGCAGGAAGAAATGTACTGATTGTGAGAGACTTTGAAGGCATCACCCCTACTAAACCATATCCCTTAGTACAACATCTAAACAAACACAAAGGAGGGAAGCCACCACTATGCTGAGAAACAGCCTCCCCTAAATGCAAAGAACACAGAGAAAACACTTACTGGGAGTGTTAAGAGAAAGAAAATTAGATAGATAGGAGTGGAGTCGCCATTAATGTTCTGGGAGAACTGGGAGCATGGGCTCTGTCTCCTGCAGGCTACTAATCACCTTTTAAAAGACATACTCCAGATAAATGGAGGAAGCTAACAAGTCTATTTAGAAAGCTCACTCATATAACAATATCATAAACTACTGAGGCTGTTACTCACTCTCTTCAGGTGTAAAAATAGGTTACGATTTCCACCACAGTAGCCAAAAGACATTCAGATGAGAATCCGCACTGTCAGAAGAGATGAATGTGTAGCATAAGGGAGACCATAATCTCCACATAGAGCTGAAAATGTAGACAGACTCCAACATAAGCAAAAAGGGATAGGATGGTGTGCAATTATTATCACCATTTTTCAGGTAAGTGATACGTTAGTATTCACAGCTCATGTTCTCAAAAGGGAAGACACAAGTTTCAGTGATCCCAACATGATCAATTCCTGTTAAAAACGTGTCCAGAACTGGTTAAGTGTCACAAAACTTTTCTCAAAGGGATAACTCACGTCTACCTATTTTTAAACAGAATTTAATGGCTTGGCTAGGTTAAGCCAAAGCACTCCTCTGAAATAACCAAAGACAGTTTCTCAAGATGCTTGACAGCAGCACTGATGAATGAACAGCAAGCACCATACAGCATAGCACAAAGCCCAGGGGCTGCCACAGGGATACTGTCCAAGGCTTGGTAAGGCAGAACCTCTTGGGAAGGTTGACAACAGACTACTCTTGAACCACAAGCATTCCCAAACCACTATCCCCATTCCCCGTGGCATGCTCCTTGCCCTCTCTTCGACTCACTCCAGCTCACACAGGTCAGGATTTGCTCTGCAGACTTGTTAAGTTTCAAGACTGCACATTTTTATTTATTTTTCTTTCTATTCACGTTCACACTTCAGTCATGAAGTTTATTATCAATTTGTAAGCCATTTAAATGCATACACTTTTATAAATGTGCTTAAATAGGTGAAAATTTTTATCTGTATTTCCTATGTATAAAGGTAAAAATAGTTTATGTCGGTAAATACTTGTAAATTTTAAATATGTGTGTGTAAAGATGTAGGTCACACTAACCATGTAGGTGTAATTACATAGGTAATGCCTCCCATTTATTTCCATGAAAACTACAACAAATACAAAGAGCATAATAACACTACTTAATAAAACAAATTCTTAGCTACAAAAAAGTATTTCCCAACACATCACCACAATTAGCTTAGCGTTTTCACAAACGACAAGCAAGGGCCCGCATGCTGCACTCAGAAAAACCTGCACCAGCAGAGAGCAGCTCTGCTGTCGTAACAGCACTGCAGGAACACCACCCACACCACACTGTACTCACATCCATAGAGTTATAGACTCCTTAGAGATGGAAAGGCCCACTGAGGGCCATCTAGTCCAACTCCCCTGCAGTGAACAGGGACACCACAGCTACATCAGGTTGTCCAGCGCCTGATCCAGCCTCGCTCTGAAAGCCTCCAGGGATGGAGCATCCACCACATCACTAGGTAACATGTTGCAGTGCCTCACCACCCTCACTGTAGAAGGGTTTTTTTTTTTTTCCTTATATCTAACCTAAATCTACCTTCTTTGAACTTGAAGCCATTTCCCCTTGTCCTAGCTCCACAGACCCTGATAAAGAGGCTGTCGCCTTCTTTCCTGTAGCTCCCCTTTAGTTACTGACAGGCTGCTCTCAGATCACTCCATTTGCAGCCTTCTCTTCTTCAGGCTGCACAGCCCCAGCTCTCTCAGCTTGTCCTCACAGGAAAAGTGTTCCATTCCATAGATCACTTTTTTGGCCCTCCTCTGGATGCACTCCAACAGGTCTACATCTCTCCTGTACTGATGACTCCACATCTGGACGCAGTGCTCCAGGTGAGGTCTGACTGCTCAGAGCTTGACCTCTCTTGACATGCTGGTCACGCTGCTTTTGATGCAGCACAAGATACTGCTGGCTTTCTGGCTGTGAGTGCACAGTGCCAGCTCAAGCCCAGCTTCCCACCACCACTACCCCAGGTTTTTTTCAGCAGAGCTGCACTCAATTCCTTCATTCCCCAGTTTGTATTAGTAATGGGGGTTGCACCAGCCTAGGTGCACTTGGATTTATTGAACCTCATGAGGTTCACCTGGGCCCACTGTTCAGCCTCCATAGGTCCCCCTGGCATTCCATCCCCCTGGTGTCCCATGGCTTAGTATCATCAGCAAACTTGCTGGTGTGCACTCAACCACACTGTGAATCTCACTGATGATGATATTAAAGAGCATTAGCCCCAGCATTGCCTCCTTGGGGACATCAATTTCCATTCAGACATTGAGCCATTGACCACCCCTCTCTGGACTCAATAATCTCCATAAGTGTTCATCAACACTTGCTGAACATCAGTGGATGCCACTTTTTCCACATGGAGTGTAGAAAGGTGTGTTCAATGACTCATCTTTGCTTCATATGCACTTCCATGTCAGGTATCATTTTATTAGACTGCCCTTTCCATGCAATTTGTCACACAGCAACAAAATGTAACAGAATACTGGGGCGGGAGGGGGAGGAAGGGGAGGAAAGGGAAAGGGGTGGAGGAAGGTTCAACTTCTATTGCATGCAACTAAAATACACCTCTGACGTCATGGGCAATCATAATAAAATAGGAGGCATTATTTTTGGAGC